>NC_069503.1:458840198-459047698 GCF_027579735.1 Bombina bombina | reverse complement strand
CTTGAAAAGGGCACAAGCGTGGTCTGAAACATTGTGAACTCTCAATAAAAGTGTGTATTGTTTGCACAATAATGGCAGCTGAGTTTTCATTAATAAAATATTAACATTAAAAAAACTTTGGCACTATATTACAAGCATATGTAACATGCATACACATATAGACAGGTACAAAAGCCTTTATTCAAACTGCCTGGGATGGGAAAAGGTTTGAATTTCAGGATAGTTTGGATTTTTTAATATTTGTATATTTTCATTTGTAAAATGTGACAGCTTGGGAAGGAGATGGGACCAAGTGTAAAAAACAATATCTTTTATCATTTAGGCAATATTTATATGTCATAATACAGCTTATACATGCAACCTAAAGGTAGTTTTACCATTCACAATACTTTGTTATACATAGTACAGTATTGTAATCAGATCAGATAATAGTTATTGTTTTAAATAAATATAGACTAACATTTGCATTTTAGTGTACAAAAACCAAACCCAAGACACAGACAGGTATGATAGTAATTTACTAGCACATAGTAGAGCCCTAACTACCGCTAGCGTGCTACTTGCGCTAGTAGTAAGTCATTTTTGCGATTTTTGTAAAATGTTTCCTCTAGCGCTAATCTGACTCGCAAAGATGACTTACCGCTAGCACAATAACCTACTGCTCCATAGAAGTCAATGGAGCAAAAAAAAGTTTAAAAAAAACCTAACACCCTACTCATGCGCTAACGAGAATCACCATAAGCTCCTAGTCTAATAACCCCTAAAGCGCCACATAGCCCACCTCAAAGTCCCCACTACACTATCAACCCCTAAACCACCACCCCCCACATCAAAATGTACCTAACTAAAGTATTAACCCCTTAACCACCATCCTCCCACTTTGCAAAGTACCTAACAGCTAGATTACGAGTTTGGCGTTACGGCTTTTAACGCTGAAAATATGGTATTTCAGTGTTAAAAAAACAATGCTGCTATTATGAGTCTTGTCGGTATAGGTGCACCGCAAACCTTTTAGCCTGTAATGCAACGTCAGTACCGCACTTCTAAAAATGACGTTTTTCTATGGGACTCCCATAGTGCTGGTATTCCGAGTTTTCCTGTGAGGCCAAAAGTGAGCGGTACACCTTATAAAGACAAGATTCATACCGCCATCTAATGTTAGTGTACTTTTTAACACTTTAGTACGCTAACACCCATAAACTACCTATTAACCCCTAAACCGTGGCCCTCCCGCATTGTAAACACTATAAATTTATTAATCCCTAATCTGCCGCTCCAGACATTGCCACCACTATTAAAATATATTTACCCCTATTCCGCTGCTCCCCGACATCCTCGCCACTATAATAAACCTATTAACCCTTAAACCGCCGCCCTCCCGTATCACAAACACTATTTAAATATTATTAACCCCTAATCTGCCGTCCGTCCACACCGCCGCTATAAACCTATTAACCCCTAAACTGCAAGCCCCCCACAACGAAATATAATAAAATAAACTATTAACCCCTAAACCTAACGACCCCCTAACTTTATATTAAAATTACAATTTCCCTATCTTAAATTAAATTAAAACTTACCTGTCAATTAAACTATTATAATTATTAAGCTCCAATTAAAATAACTACCAATTAAATAAAACTAAACTACACATTAAAAAAAACACTATTACAAAAAAAGAACTAAATTAAAAAACAAAAACAAGCATTGCCCCAAAGATATCAGCTCTTTTACCTGTAAAAAATAAATACAAACACCCCCCAACAGTAAAACCCACCACCCAACCAACCAACCCCCCAAAATAAAAAAACTATCTAAAATAACCTATGCTAACCATTGCCCTGAAAATGGCATTTGTATGGGCATTGCCCTTAAAAGGGCATTTAGCTCATTTGCCATGCCCTGAAAAGGGCATTCAGCTTTTTTTATAAAAAGCCAAAACGCTAAGCTAAAATAAAATCCCACCCAAAAAACCTAAAAAATACCTAATACTAACCCCCGACAATCCACTTACAGTAGTTGAAGTCCTGCTTGAAGGATCCATCCAGCCGGAGAAGTCCTTATCCAGGCGGCAAGATAAATAATAAAAAAAACAACAAGAAACTTTTATTTTAGTACTGGCAGACTTTCTGCCAGTACTTAAGATGGCGGGGACAATTGTGGGGTGGGGGAGGGAAGAGAGCTGTTTGGTAGGGATTAGGGGGTGGGATGTGTCAGGTGGGAGGCTGATCTCTACACTAAAGCTAAAATTAACCCTTCAAGCTCCCTACAAGCTACCTAATTAACCCCGTCACTGCTGGGCATAATACAAGTTTAGCTTTTAGCGGCCTTCTAATTACCAAAAAGCAATGCCAAAGCCATAAATGTCTGCTATTTCTGAACAAAGGGGATCCCAAAGAAGGATTTACAACCATTTGTGCCATAATTGCACAAGCTGTTTGTTTATAATTTCAGTTAGAAACCCAAAGTTAGTGAAAAAGTTAATGATTTTTTTTATTTGATCGCATTTGGCGGTGAAATGGTGGCATGAAATATATCAAAATGGGTCTAGATCAATACTTTGGGTTGTCTACTACACTACTCTGAAGCTAAAATTAACCCTACAAGCTCCCTAATTAACCCCTTCACTGCTGGGCCTAATACAAATGTGATGCACAGCGGCATTTAGCGGCCTTCTAATTACCAAAAAGCAACACCAAAGCCATATATGTCTGCTATTTCTGAACAAAGGGGATCCCAGAGAAGCATATACAACCATTTGTGCCATAATTGCACAAGCTGTTTGTAAATAATTTCAGTGAAAAACCTAATGTTTGTGAAAAAGTTTGTGAAAAAGTGAACAATTTTTTTATTTGATCGCATTTGGCGGTGAAATAGTGGCATGAAATATACCAAAATGGGCCTGGATCAATACTTTGGGTTGTCTACTAAAAAATATATATATACATTTCAAGGGATATTCAGGGATTCATGACAGATATTAGTGTTCAAAAGTAATTATCACTATAATAACAAAGAACATGTAAACATTGGGTATTTCTAAACTCAGGACAAATTTAGAAACCATTTAGCATGGGTGTTTTTTGGTGGTTGTAGATGTGCAACAGATTTTGGGGGTCAAAGTTAGAGAAAGTGTGTTTTGTTTTCATTTTTTCATTATATTTTATATTTTTATGGAAAATTATCTTTAGAAAGTACATTTAATGGGGAGAAAAACAGTATATAATATGTGTGGGTACAGTAAATGAGTAAGAGGAAAATTACAGCTAAACACAAACACTGCAGAAATGTAAAAATAGCCCTGGTCCTTAAGGGAAATAAATAGAAAAATGGCCCTGTCCTTAAGGGGTTAAGGGCTATTGGTAGTTTATTGTAGGCTAGGGTTTTTTTTTATTTTGGGTGGGCTTTTTATATTTTTATAGGGCTATTAGATTAGGTGTAATTCTTTTTTCTTTTTATAATTTGTTTGTTATTTTTTGTAATTTAGTGTTTGACCTGGCCATTGTGTCAATCGATGCTGAGAAGGCATTCGATTCGATACAACATGACCATCTTTTTACTTCATTGGGACGGTTTGGGTTTGGAGGAAACTTCCTCAAATTCGTTATGAATCTGTATAACTCTCCTTTAACAAGCTTAATTGTGAATAACACCGTCTCTTCACAAATTGTGCTTAACAGAGGAACTAGGCAGGGTTGCCCCCTCTCTCCTCTCCTTTTTAACCTATGTATTGAACCATTAGCCATCAGGATTAGGTCACAGCTGGAAGGGGTGGCGATAGGTAGACACGAGATTAAACTAGCCCTATACGCAGATGACATCCTTGTCTATCTGTCAAACACTAGGGTTAATATACCTAAGCTGCTGGGAATCACTAACCAATTTGGACTATTCTCTGGTTATAAAATAAACGTGATGAAATCAGAGCTGTACTGGCTTAGAAAAAATAAAGACTCCTTGGTGAATAGTCCTTTTAGAATAGTTAATGAGTCATTTAAGTATTTAGGCATAGTAATACCTACTAATCCACGGGATCTATATAATTTTAATATTTCTCCAATTATGACCACAATTAAAAATAAACTTAGACTCTGGGAAAATCTACCTCTTTCTATTTCAGGACGGATAGCCTTGTTTAAAATGGTTCTTCTCCCCAAACTATTATATGTATTACAGAACACAGCATTAATACTTTATGATAGGGATATTCGAGGGCTAAACAGCTGGCTCAGAAGCTTCATCTGGCAGAAGAGAAAACCCAGGATAGCCCTGAGCAAACTAACACATGCTAAAATATTTGCTGGTTTTGCATTACCTGATATACGGCTTTACAATTTTGCTTTCTTAGCACGAATTGCAGCAGATTGGATCTTCTGTAATAACTACGTTTTAAACAATGCATTGGAGGATAGTGTTTGTGACCCATACCTTCCATGTGCACTGCTGCATTGTGACTTAAAAGGTTTGCCATCTAAAATTAAGGAGAACAAAATTATTTTTAATCCTCTAAAGGCCTGGTGGAAGATAGGGAAGCTTCTTTCTATCAACTGCAAGGTTTCAAAATATCTCCCTGTTCTGGGTAACCCATTATTTCAAGCAGGACTGGATTCTGCAATTTTTAAGAAATGGCAAATGGTGGGACTGAACACAATGATCCAATTCATTGATAAGGAAAAAAAATGTGTTAGAACTTTTTAAGAAATTAAAAATAGCTTCAACCTCTCTAATAAGGAGTTCTTTGCGTTTTTGCAAGTAAGGCACTATGCATTAGAGCTAACGAGGGAGGGAGAGTGGCAATGGGATTTGGGAGATCTAGAGGATTGGCTCACGTTAGTTAAGAAGGGACGTATGTCCATCTCTTATTGCTACTACCTCTTAGGAGCAAACAGAGCAAATCATACTTTAGAGAAAATTGCTCAAGATTGGAGACTAATTTTGGCCCAGGATTATATTGACCATAAATTTATACAAAAATCTATTCATAAAGTGGCAATGGCTACTCTTTCAGCAACATGGAGAGAGGCTCATCTTAAGTTATTACATAAATTTCACTATACTCCGGAAAAAGGCTATAAGCTCCAGAACATGAATTTTTTTAAATGTCCTAAGTGCTCCTTAATTGCGGCAGATCTCTTACATATGATAGTTAACTGTCCCCTGATTAGGCAATTTTGGCGAAAACTAGAATTCTGGATCAATACTACTCTCAGGATCTCCCCTCTGGAGATATCGGCAAGCTTAATTATATTTTGCTGTGATAATCAGATAGAACAACAATCAAATGAAAAAATAATAAGTGTCTCTATAATGGCAGCTAGGTACTTAATATTTAAAAAATGGAAGACGAGAGAAATCCCTAGTGTGGTGGAAATAAAAAATTTCCTCAAAAAACAATGCATATTAGAACAACGTGACACGGATATTAATAATGATTCTGACATCAGAAATTTTTTTAGTAAATGGGCACCATTTATTAAATCCCTCCCGGCCACAGAGATAGACTATATTGTATTTCCCTTCCAAAACACAGACGGCTAGATTTGGAGTTTTGTCGGTAACGACCCGAAAAACTAACGCCCGCGTTTTACTGGCCGCACCATAAAAATAACTCTGGTATCGAGAGTCCACATAAAGGCTGCGTTAGGCTCCAAAAAAGGAGCGTAGAGCATTTTTAACGCAGCTTCAACTCTCGATACCAGAGTTGCTTACGGACGCGGCCAGCCTCAAAAACGTGCTCGTGCACGATTCTCCCATAGGAAACAATGGGGCTGTTTGAGCTGAAAAAAAACCTAACACCTGCAAAAAAGCTGCGTTCAGCTCCTAACACAGCCCCATTGTTTGCTATGCGGTAACCCTTCCGACGTCTGCACTTAACACTCTAACATGTACCCCGAGTCTAAACACCCCTAACCTTACACTTATTAACCCCTAATCTGCCGCCCCCGCTATCGCTGACCCCTGCATATTATTATTAACCCCTAATCTGCCGCTCCGTAAACCGCTACTTACATTATCCCTATGTACCCCTAATCTGCTGCCCTAACATCGCCGACCCCTATATTATATTTATTAACCCCTAATCTGCCCCCCACAACGTCGCCTCCACCTGCCTACACTTATTAACCCCTAATCTGCCGACCGGACCGCACCGCTATTATAATAAAGTTATTAACCCCTAATCCACCTCACTAACCCTATCATAAATAGTATTAACCCCTAATCTGCCCTCCCTAACATCGCCGACACCTAACTTCAATTATTAACCCCTAATCTGCCGACCGAATCTCGCCTCTATTCTAATAAATGTATTAACCCCTAAAGCTAAGTCTAACCCTAATACTAACACCCCCCTAAGTTAAATATAATTTAAATCTAACGAAATTAATTAACTCTTATTAAATAAATTATTCCTATTTAAAGCTAAATACTTACCTGTAAAATAAATCCTAATATAGCTACAATAGAAATTATAATTATATTATAGCTATTTTAGGATTTATATTTATTTTACAGGTAACTTTGTATTTATTTTAATCAGGTACAATAGCTATTAAATAGTTAAGAACTATTTAATAGCTAAAATAGTTAAAATAATTACAAATTTACCTGTAAAAGAAATCCTAACCTAAGTTACAAATAAACCTAACACTAGACTATCAATAAATGAATTAAATAAACTACCTACAATTACCTACAATTAACCTAACACTACACTATAAATAAATTCATTAAATACAATTGCTACAAATAAATACAATTAAATAAACTAGCTAAAGTACAAAAAATAAAAAAGAACTAAGTTACAAAAAATAAAAAAATATCTACAAACATAAGAAAAATATTACAACAATTTTAAACTAATTACACCTACTCTAAGCCCCCTAATAAAACAACAAAGCCCCCCAAAATAAAAAATGCCCTACCCTATTCTAAATTACTAAAGTTAAAAGCTCTTTTACCTTACCATCCCTGAACAGGGCCCTTTGCGGGGCATGCCCCAAGAAGTTCAGCTCTTTTGCCTGTAAAAAAAAAAATACAATACCCCCCCCCAACATTACAACCCACCACCCACATACCCCTAATCTAACCCAAACCCCCCTTAAATAAACCTAACACTAAGCCCCTGAAGATCATCCTACCTTGTCTTCACCTCACCAGGTATCACCGATCCGTCCTGGCTCCAAAATCTTCATCCAACCCAAGCGGGGGTTGGCGATCCATCATCCGGTGCCTGAAGAGGTCCAGAAGAGGCTCCAAAGTCTTCATCCTATCCGGGAAGAAGAGGCGATCCAGACCGGCAACCATCTTGATCCAAGCGGCATCTTCTATCTTCATCCGATGACGACCGGCTCCATCCTGAAGACCTCCACCGCGGACCCATCTTCTTCCGGCGACGTCCAACTGCAGAATGACGGTTCCTTTAAGGGACGTCATCCAAGATGGCGTCCCTCGAATTCCGATTGGCTGATAGGATTCTATCAGCCAATCGGAATTAAGGTAGGAATATTCTGATTGGCTGATGGAATCAGCCAATCAGAATCAAGTTCAATCCGATTGGCTGATCCAATCAGCCAATCAGATTGAGCTCGCATTCTATTGGCTGTTCCGATCAGCCAATAGAATGCGAGCTCAATCTGATTGGCTGATTGGATCAGCCAATTGGATTGAACTTGATTCTGATTGGCTGATTCCATCAGCCAATCAGAATATTCCTACCTTAATTCCGATTGGCTGATAGAATCCTATCAGCCAATCGGAATTCGAGGGACGCCATCTTGGATGACGTCCCTTAAAGGAACCGTCATTCTGCAGTTGGACGTCGCCGGAAGAAGATGGGTCCGCGGTGAAGGTCTTCAGGATGGAGCCGGTCGTCATCGGATGAAGATAGAAGATGCCGCTTGGATCAAGATGGTTGCCGGTCCGGATCGCCTCTTCTTCCCAGATAGGATGAAGACTTTGGAGCCTCTTCTGGACCTCTTCAGGCACCGGATGATGGATCGCCAACCCCCGCTTGGGTTGGATGAAGATTTTGGAGCCAGGACGGATCGGTGATACCTGGTGAGGTGAAGACAAGGTAGGATGATCTTCAGGGGCTTAGTGTTAGGTTTATTTAAGGGGGGTTTGGGTTAGATTAGGGGTATGTGGGTGGTGGGTTGTAATGTTGGGGGGGGGTATTGTATGTTTTTTTTTTACAGGCAAAAGAGCTGAACTTCTTGGGGCATGCCCCGCAAAGGGCCCTGTTCAGGGCTGGTAAGGTAAAAGAGCTTTTAACTTTAGTAATTTAGAATAGGGTAGGGCATTTTTTATTTTGGGGGGCTTTGTTGTTTTATTAGGGGGCTTAGAGTAGGTGTAATTAGTTTAAAATTGTTGTAATATTTTTCTTATGTTTGTAGATATTTTTTTATTTTTTGTAACTTAGTTCTTTTTTATTTTTTGTACTTTAGCAAGTTTATTTAATTGTATTTATTTGTAGCAATTGTATTTAATTAATTTATTGATAGTGTAGTGTTAGGTTAATTGTAGGTAATTGTAGGTAGTTTATTTAATTCATTTATTGATAGTATAGTGTTAGTTTTAATTGTAACTTAGTTTAGGATTTCTTTTACAGGTAAATTTGTAATTATTTTAACTATTTTAGCTATTAAATAGTTCTTAACTATTTAATAGCTATTGTACCTGGTTAAAATAAATACAAAGTTACCTGTAAAATAAATATAAATCCTAAAATAGCTATAATATAAATATAATTTATATTGTAGCTATATTAGGATTTATTTTACAGGTAAGTATTTAGCTTTAAATAGGAATAATTTATTTAATAAGAGTTAATTTATTTAGTTAGATTTAAATTATATTTAATTTAGGGGGGTGTTAGTGTTAGGGTTAGACTTAGCTTTAGGGGTTAATACATTTATTAGAATAGCGGTGAGCTCCGGTCGGCAGATTAGGGGTTAATAATTGAAGTTAGGTGTCGGCGATGTTAGGGAGGGCAGATTAGGGGTTAATACTATTTATTATAGGGTTAGTGAGGCGGATTAGGGGTTAATAACTTTATTATAGTAGCGCTCAGGTCCGCTCGGCAGATTAGGGGTTAATAAGTGTAGGTAGCTGGCGGAGACGTTGTGGGGGGCAGATTAGGGGTTAATAAATATAATACAGGGGTCGGCGGTGTTAGGGGCAGCAGATTAGGGGTACATAGGGATAATGTAGCTGGCGGCGGCGTGCGGACGGCAGATTAGGGGTTAATAAGTGTAGGTAGCTGGCGGCGACGTTGTGGGGGGCAGATTAGGGGTTAATAAATATAATACAGGGGTCGGCGGTGTTAGGGGCAGCAGATTAGGGGTACATAAGGATAACGTAGGTGGCGGTCGGCAGATTAGGGGTTAAAAAATTTAATCGAGTGGCGGCGATGTGGGGGGACCTCGGTTTAGGGGTACATATGTAGTTTATGGGTGTTAGTGTACTTTAGAGTACAGTAGTTAAGAGCTTTATGAACCGGCGTTAGCCCAGAAAGCTCTTAACTACTGACTTTTTTCCTGCGGCTGGAGTTTTGTCGTTAGATGTCTAACGCTCACTTCAGACACGACTCTAAATACCGGAGTTAGGAAGATCCCATTGAAAAGATAGGATACGCAATTGACGTAAGGGGATCTGCGGTATGGAAAAGTCGCGGCTGAAAAGTGAGCGTTAGACCCTATTTTGAGTGACTCTAAATACCGGCGGTAGCCTAAAACCAGCGTTAGGAGCCTCTAACGCTGGTTTTCACGGCTACCGCCAAACTCCAAATCTAGGTCAGAGCTAGTACAACTGGGGTTATGGTAAATGGATAGGAATCAAAGGTTTTTTGGGGGGGGGGCGAATGTGGAAATTCCCTTTCCCCCCTCTCCCCCTTTTTTTTCTCCCCCCCCCCCTTTTTTTTTTTTCTCTCCCTCTCTCTCTCTCTTGGTGGAAGTATTGAGAAGTAACAGATATGAGTCTGGGCTGCAATAATAATAATATAAAATTGAACTGAGGTTGATCAACTAAGAAAAATTATCTTGAGCATACTAATTCTTAATTAACTTGAAGGTAATTTAGGAGTATTATTGGTTATAAAAAGTATAAACAATAGATTGGTTTGATTTGTTGACTGTACGCATAAAGTATATAAGGGAAATAGTGCTGTTTTTCTCTGTTAAATTTTTTTTATTTTTTTTTTATTTTTTCCCCTTCCCCTCTCCTTTGTTATTGTTTTTTGTTTAAGGAATTATAGAAATAATATAATTCAATAGGAAACTCTAGAGATGAATGATTGTTAGAATTATTGAATCCTCACGGTTGTTTGGTTGGTTTTTTTTTTCATTGTTTATGTAACCTTCTCTGTTTCCTGAAAACTGCTTAAAAATGTATAAACATGTTGAAATATAATAAAAATGAAATTTAAAAAAAAAAAAAAAAAAAAATAGCCCTGGTCCTTAAGGGAAATAAATAGAAAAATGGCCCTGTCCTTAAGGGGTTAAGGGCTATTGGTAGTTTATTGTAGGCTAGGGTTTTTTTTTATTTTCGGTGGGCTTTTTATATTTTTATAGGGCTATTAGATTAGGTGTAATTCTTTTTTCTTTTTATAATTTGTTTGTTATTTTTTGTAATTTAGTGTTTGTTTTTTTTATGTAATTTAGTTATTTTTATTTTTAGCAATTTTAGTGTGTTTTTTTTGTTATGTTAGGTTTTAGTGTAAAGAAGGTTAGGTTTTATTTCACAGGTAAGTTTGTATTTGTTTTAACTAGGTAGTTAATAAATAGTTAATAACTATTTACTAACTAGTCTACCTAGTTAAAATAAATACAAACTTACCTGTGAAATAAAAATAAAAAACTTAAAGGGACACTGAACCCAAATTTTTTCTTTTGTAATTCAGAAAGAGCATGCAATTTTAAGCAACTTTCTAATTTACTCCTATTATCAATTTTTCTTCGTTCTCTTGCTATCTTTATTTGAAAAAGAAGGCATCTAAGCTTTTTTTGGTTTCAGTACTCTGGACAGCACATTTTTATTGGTGGATGAATTTATCTACCAATCAGCAAGGACAACCCAGGTTGTTCACCAAAAATGGGCCGGCATCTAAACTTACATTCTTGCATTTCAAATAAAGATACCAAGAGAATGAAGAAAATTCGATAATAGGAGTAAATTAGAAAGTTGCTTAAAATTTCATGCTCAATCTGAATCACGAAAGAAAAATTTTGGGTACAGTGTCCCTTTAAGCTAGCTACAATATAACTATTAGTAATATTGTAGCTAGCTTAGGTTTTATTTTACAGGTAAGTTTGTATTTAGTTTAAAATAGTTATTATTTAGTTAATTGTAACTTTAATTTAGCTCTATTTTAATTATGCTAAAGTTAGGGGGTGTTAGGCTTAGGGTTACATTAGGGATAGGCTTAGGGTTACGTTAGGGTTAGGTTTAGGGGTTAATATATTTATTTAGTGTTAGTGATGTGGGAGGCCAGAGGGTTAGGGGTTAATAACTTTAGTATAGTGGCAGCGACATCGGGAGCGGCAGATTAGGGGTTAATAGTTTTATGTAGGCGCGGCGATGTTGGGGACGGCAGATTAGGGGTTAATAACTATGTAGATGGCGGCGATATCAGGAGCTGTAGATTAGGGGTTAATAACATTATGTAGTGGGCGGTGATGTTGGGGGCGGCAGATTTGCTATGTTTAGACTCAGGGTTTATGTTAGGTTGTTAGGTTTAAATGTTACTTTTATTTTCCCCATACACATCAATGTGGCTGCGTTACGGAGCTTTTCATTCCGTGATCGCAGGTGTTAGGCTTTTTTTTTGCCGGGTCGCCCCATTGATGTCTATAGGGAAATCGTGCACGAGCACGTCAAAGCAGCGCTTGTTTTCGGTGCGGTATGGAGCTTAACGCATCCATATCGCCCGCACAAGCTTTTTAAAAACTTGTAATACCAGCGCTATAGGGAGGTGAATTAACGCAGCTTTTGTTGCGGTCGTTAAAATCCCTATAGCTCTCAAACCCAGGCAAACCCCTAAACCGCAACCCCCCACATTGCAAAGTACCTAACGGGCCCTTAAAAGGGCATTTGGCTGGGAATTCAGCTCTTCTGCTACCCATAAAAAAACAAAAAAAAACAAAATATTTTTTTTTAAAAAAAACACCCCGAAAATAAAAAACTGAATTTATACTAATAAATGTATTTCCTTCAAGCTGATGAGAGTCTATAGCTTCATAACATGTGGATATATTCCAGCCTATCAGGAGGAGGTCAAGAACCCTCACAAAGATTTAGCCCCTCCCACCTCTTCTCCAGTTTACATATAACTAAGCAGAGGAGAGAGACACAGAAAGAAGGAAAGCAGGGTTACGAGGTGCAAATGAGAACTTCCACCCATATACAAAAATAGGGTGGGGGCTATGGCCTCTCTTCAGCCCAAATGAATTAAATGTATTAGTAAGTATACATTCTGTTTCCCTTCTTAGCTGATGAGAGCCCATAGCTTCATAACATGTGGGATACAATACCCAAGCTAAGAGTACATGTTAAGAATGGGGGGGACAAAAAATAGGCAGTTCCAATTTGCCGGACACTGTGGTCTGAAGGACTTTCCAGCCAAAAGCTACATCAGAAGAAGCATAAATGTCAAATGATAAAATTAGGAAAAAGTGTGAAGGGAAGACCAAGTTGCTGCCTTGCAAATCTGTTCCAAGGAGGTATAATCCTTGACAGCCCAGGAAGTAGAAACTTATCTCGTAGAGTGAGCAGTTACTCTCTTTAGTGGTGGATTTACCACTATAGAGTAAGCCTTACAAATAATCTGTTTGAACCAGTATGCCACCGCCGTAGCTTTCTGACCCTTCCTATGACCAGAGTAGTGGACAAATAAATAAGTTTGTCTAAATTATTTAGAAGCCTAAATAAATAACTTTAAAACTTTGACAACATCTAGGTTGTGAAGTAATCTTTCCTTTTGGATTAGAAGACTTTGGTCACAAAGAAGGAACAACTATTTCCTGATTAATATTTTCTGAAGATACCACCTTCAGAAGAAAATCATATTTGGTCCACAGGAAGAAAAGAACCTTTCAGGACAAGTCTAAAATATGCATAGGCTCAAAAGGAGAACCTTGCAGAACAGAGAGCAGAGAACAAAATTGTGAAAACAGGAAGTTAAATTAAATATTCAAGGACAAACTAAGGCATCTATCATAGAGCTTTGGAGTCTCTATATCTGGCACAATATGCTTGAAGCTGTGATTCAGCTTGTACACCATTAGATCTATACATGGTAAAACCCAATTTAGAATAAACTGGTTGAATATGTCTTGATGAAGAACCCATTCTCCTGGCTGAACAGATTAAAGTAGTCTGCATCCCAATTGTTCACTCCTTGAATATGAAGTTGATAGAGAACAGCTGTTTTCTTCTCTATTCATAACAGAAAGAGAGGCATTTCTTGCATGGCGAGGGAGATGCAAGTCCCTTTATAGTTGATTTAAGCAACCACTATAAAGATATATTTTCAGAAATGGAGATGGGCCTTGATGAGCATGGACCATGGTCTGAAGAGCTCTAAGAAATGATCGGAGTTCCAGAATGTTGAGTGGTAACCTTGCCTCCAGGGAAACCAAACTCCTTGCATCCCTTAAGACCTCAAGAAGGTGCCCAGGTGAGTGCTGATGAGAGCACTGAAAACAAAGAAAGGAAAGCAAAAAGTGCATAAATGCTATAGAGCAAGGAAACAAAAAGATAGCCATAAAGAAAATAGGAACCTGGTAAGACACTGTAAAAGTTGCCTGAGAATTGGGGCGTACTTCCCACATTTGCTAGGTATACTCATGAAATCTAAGTGAAATACCGAGCATATTACCTTATCGCACCTGAGAATGAGTCTGTGATTCCTGGTTTGCAGTCTCTGTTTTGTCCTTAAAGCACAGGAGGGCTGAGGAAAAGCTTGCATCAGACACTTTCTGCATAATAATAAATGTACTGTCCACACTAACTGATAGCTAGACAGCTAGTTAACAAACCAGACAGAAATAGCTTTGTGTTTATTCCAAACTGATTTTACTTCTGAATAGTTATTTTGTAAAACTGCAATACAATAAGAAAAGTTGAAATTACAATATGTACTTGCAATACATACAATAATACATGTTTCTAACACAGAGAGCTTACATTTAAACCTTACAGCAAATAGCAATGCAATTCAAATATACAATGAACTCATAGCAAACAATAAATAATTTACAGGCATATGTATATCTAGAGGCAAATATGAAGAACTGATTTCCATGCTTCTTGAAGCTAAGATGGCTGCTAAGAAACTGAAAGTAAAACTTTTTATTAACAAACTTTATTAACACTTCCTGTTTCCTTCTTGAGAGGAACCAAGCTGTAATTACAACATGAAACCACCAGATGTCATCAACATAATAAGCATATAATAGACAGAACACTCCCCGCCTGGTATAAACATATACCACTATTACATGATCTATAAATTATTATTAAATTCAATTCAGATAACTCTTTACTTTGAAAAAGAACAATTAAATCTGACACAGGTCTGAGATATACTTTAGCAGTCCCTTGTTTAATGATTTTGACCTCTACTCTACGAATTTTACCATCACCACTAGGAATGTTTTTTACAATAAGACCCATTGGCCATTCATTGCGCTTTACTTGAGAGTCTTTCAACAATACAAGATCTCCTTCTTGAACGTTTTGTTTCTCTTTCCATTTTCTATATTTCCATGTTTGGATACATTTGATAGTCACTGTTTCAGCTTGCAAGAAATCTAATGAATGGCATAACCCTTTGCAGCAATGCCAGCCTGTACATGACTCCTTTTGAGAGCTGCTGGAAGATGACTTGGCAATGTGAATAAGTGTTGCTATACCTCTCACAAGGGACTTCCACTTTGAGAATCTGAGAAATCTATTTGAGTCTAACTGGCGTTCATACACTTCAGTTATTAAAGCTGTCACTTCAGGTCTGATCTCACTGTCAGAATCTGGTTCAATGAGGTCAAATACTTTAGCTTCAGATTGATCACTTGTATCTGCCTGATGTAAGAAATCTGGGCCTGAGAACCAGTTGGTATGTTTTAGGTGAGCTGCCTGAATTGGTCTAATATCATGATCTGCTGGATTCTGACTGGTGTTAATATAATGCCACTGATCTGGATTAGTAGATTTTCTAATACAAATTATTCTGTTTGAGACATATACATGAAATCTCCTACAAGTATTGTGAATATAACCTAACACGATTTTGCTGTCAGTGTAATATTTGACTGCATAAAGTTTAATGTCCATTTCTTCAGTAATAAGTTCAGCTAGCTCAACTGACAAAACAGATGCACATAATTCTAGACGTGGCACTGTATGGGCTCGTCTTGGAGCTAGTTTAGATTTGCCCATAATAAAGCCTACATGACATTGACCGCTTCTGTCTATGACTCTGAGATATGCCACAGCTGCTATCGCTACAGTAGAGTACTGAGATCTTCAAAATGGATCAGCTCTTCTGTCCATGCTCTCCATTGAGCTTCTCTATCTGGTAAGAGTGGGGAATCCCAGTCACATTGGTCTGTTGAGAGTTCTCTGACTAAAGATTTACCTTGCATAGTGATTGGAGATGCAAACCCAAGTGGGTCATAAAGACTGTTTACTGTAACCAGGATACCTCTCCGTGTAAAAAAAAGTTTTACCTCTTTGGACACTTGAAAAGTGAAACTGTCGGTCTGTAAGTTCCAACTTACTCCTAAGCTCCTTTGGAGGGGTAGAGGATCGACACCAAAAACATGGTCCTTTAGATCTTTAGCTCTGTCATCTGCAGGAAATGCTTCCATTACTGGACTTTTGTTGGATGCCACTTTGTGTAGCTTGAGATTTGATCCTGCGAGCATGTCCTTAGCTCTCTGCAGGAGACTGACTGCTTCAGCTTCAGTAGGCACAGATGCGAGTCCATCATCTACATAGAAATTCCTCAAGATAAACTGTTCTACATCTTCGCCATACTCACTCTTTCCTTGCTTTGCTATTTGTCTTAGACCATAAATGGCTATGGCTGGGGAAGGGCTGTTCCCAAAGACATGTACCTTCATCCTGAACTCTGTAATTTCTTTGTTAAGGTCATTGTCACGAAACCAAAGAAATCTCAAATAGTTACGGTGATCTTCTCTAACCATGAAACCGGAAAACATTTGTTGTACATCAGTGGTAATTGCAACTTGCTCTTTGCGGAAACGTAAAAGGACACCTAGTAGTGTATTATTTAAATCAGGCCCACTGAGGAGTGTGTCATTCAGTGAGATGCCTTCAAACTAAGCACTTGAGTCAAAAACTACTCTGATCTGTCCTGGCTTCTGAGGGTGATAGACACCAAAGATTGGTAGGTACCAACACTCCTCACCTGGTTCCAATGGTGGGGCAGGTTCTGCTTGGTCATGGTCAAAGATCTTTTGCATAAAGTTAACAAAATGTTCCTTCATTTCAGGTTTTTTCACAAAGGAACGATGTAGAGCAAGAAGTCTTTTCTGGGCTTGCTCTATGTTGTTTGGTAGTCTACGTCGAGGTAAGCTAAATGGTAGGAGTGCTACCCAGTAATTTGCTTCATCAATAAACATCTCTTTTTCAACTACATCAAGGAACATACCATCTTGAATAGACATAGCAGGTTTGTCATCGTTTGGAGTAGTAACAAACACATTATCATCTAAACTGCCCACATTGTGAGTTGCAGTTCCTAAATAACACAATGAGGGGGTGTATGACTGTTGTTTACAAGCATCAAAAGTCTCTTTTACCTGTATATAGCTAGTGCATGGGCTGAACAGAGCAGTGCGTCCACTAGGCAGCACATTTGTCTTGAAAGAGTTTACATCTGCTGGTCTATGAGCTCCTCCTAAGCATACTTCCCCAACTATGACCCAACCTAAGTCTAAATGTTGTGCATAAGGACTATTATGAGGCCCATTAATCTGCTCACGTACTTTGTGCACCTTCAGAATGTCTCTTCCTAACAAGAGAAGTATTTGTGCGTTAGGGTCAATTGCTGGGATCTTGTCTGTTAAGGATTTCAGATGAGGGAAATGCTGTGTAATCTCAGTTGTTGGAATTTCTGACCTGTCATCAGGTATCATATCACATTCAATGAGTGTGGGGAGTTTTATGTGTGTTTTCGCATCAATAGACTGAACAGTGAAGTTGGATACCATACGCCCTGTTTTCTCTGTAATGCTTGAGCATGTTCTTAGAGTGTAGGAAAATGTTTCACCACTAATGTTAAACACATCAAAAAACTCTGATTTGGCTAAAGAATGGTTACTTTGATCATCTAACAATGCATACATCTTTACAGAACAGTAAGGTTTGTTAGAGGGATATACAGTCACTAAACAAATCTTGGAACATGATCTGGGCCTTGTCCCTTTCCCGCATACCTCTGTACACTTGGATACGACAGTGGGTGGGGTGGCTTCCTCTTGCTCCCCGCCTTGCTCTCTTAGGTAAAGGAGTCTCTACTACCCAGGGAGCTGGACCTGGATGCAAAGCTGAAGTATGTTGGTCACTGTTGCATTCTCTGCATCTTATGTTATTTTTGCAGTCTTTGGCAATGTGTCTGGTGGATGCACAACATCTAAAGCAGATAGAATTCTCTTTCAGGTAAGCTTTACGTTCATCAATGTGCTTGGTTCTGAACCCACGACACTTTGACAGTGGGTGTGGTTTATTATGAATTGGACATGGACTGTCTGATTCCATGGATTTCCTTGCAGGGCTGTTCACTTGTGGAGTTGCATTAGTAGCTGACACTTCTGTCTTTCTTACTGACACCGTTGGTCTGTTGCTGTACCTTGTTCATGACTTCTCTGTATTTACTGGAACTTGGTTGCTGCATGTTGAGAATATGAAGCTTGGATCATTTCTGATCTTTGCTTGGTTGACAATAAATCTGGTGAAGAAACTGAATGGTGGAGAGGAGACATGATGGTCTTCTTTGTACTTGGAACCTTGAAATATCCACTTTTCTTGCAGGCTATATGGCAGTTTTTCAATAATTGGTTTGATGCCATGAGCTGTGTCTAGGTATGCCAGTTCTGGCAAAAAGCCTCATGTCTTAGCTGCATTCACCTCCAACAACATGTCACCAAGTTCTCTTAACTTTATGTTGTCTTTGTTTGAGATTTTGGCGAAGTTTTCTAGCTTCTTTAACAGTGCATTCTCAATAGCTTCAGGGCTGCCATAACATTCTTCTAGTCTCTGCCATACCATTTTAACTCCATCAATTGGGTTATGAACATGCACTGACCTGATTCTCTTAGCCTGTTGAGATGACTCTGGACCAAGCCACTTAGTCAAAAGATCTAGCTCTTCTCTGGCTGTAAGATTAAGATCTCTGGTGACACCTTGGAATGATGTCTTCCATGCCCAGTAGTTCTCTGGTCGATCATCAAATGTTAGTAGCCCTGTACTCACTAACTCTCGACGAATCGGGTGCTTTGCTAGGTCAGTAGTCTCTGAAGTTCCTAATGTACTATTTCTGAGAGGGGATATGTGAGAGTCCATATAATGTGATGGATGTTGTGGATTAGCGTAGCCTATGCTTTCTTGAAAGCGCACCCTTGGTGTTGAGACATTTGCAGTGTCAATCTGAGAAGGAGGGTGCAAGTCAGGAATACTTGGGGTGGACTGTAAATATGTTGAGTCAGGAAACTGTGGTATTATGATGGACATAGGTTGAATAGGAGCATGCTCTGTTTTATCTTGGTCCAGAGCATGGTTCTGTACATACTCACGAGTCCTTTGTACAGAATCATAGGTAGTTATTTCTGCAAAATCTTGAAGTGGTTCCTCTTCAAGTTCAGCTGCTGCTTCATAGACTGCTTTTACTCCACAATGCAGCTCTTGTATCTTGCCTTGATATAGCATGACTTTTTACTGTACTGTCCTCACTAACTGATAGCTAGACAGCTAGTTAACAAACCAGACAGAAATAGCTTTGTGTTTATTCCAAACTGATTTTACTTCTGAATAGTTATTTTGTAAAACTGCAATACAATAAGAAAAGTTGAAATTACAATATGTAATTACAATACATACAATAATACATGTTTCTAACACAGAGAGCTTACATTTAACCTTACAGCAAATAGCAATGCAATTCAAATATACAATGAACTCTTAGCAAACAATAAATAACTAACAGGCATATGTATATCTAGAGGCAAATATGAAGAGCTGATTTCCATGCTTCTTGAAGCTAAGATGGCTGCTAAGAAACTGAAAGTAAAACTTTTTATTAATAAACTTTATTAACACTTCCTGTTTCCTTCTTGAGAGGAACCAAGCAGTAATTGCAACATAAAACCACCAGATGTCATCAACATAATAAGCATATAATAGACAGAACAATAAATAACAAGTGGTAACAGCGCTACAAATAATTGTGCAAAACAACTTAATAGTATTGATACTAATGTTTATTTCAAATATATAAAACACAGTATTGGATTCTCAAATGTAAACAAAAAATGCAAACATAGTTGCAACCTCTACAGAGTAAACGATCACAGCTTTGGTAAAACTGAATGGTAGCAATTTAAACACTTGAAAATGTATTGCAAGTTGATTGTATCCTAATACATCAATGCTTGCTGGCAGTATAGTGATGTCTGCTATCAATATAATACAAAGAAACTGTTCACAATGATATAATGTTTCACAATAATAGTGTTAAAAACAAGTACACACAAAATAAAAATATATATCAATAAAAATGAGTAAACGTTAAGAGCAAGTCGCAACCTACTGGTCTGGCCAGACAACTCAAACAATATACTTACTACCAGTTTCTGGGTCACGCCCCTTCATCAGGAGTAGAGTGAGTAGGGTGAGAATAGGAGGCCCATTTATCAAGCTCCGTATGGAGCTTGAGGGCCTGTGTTTCCGGCGAGTCTTCAGACTCGCCAGGAACAGCAGTTAGGAAGCAGCAGTCTAAAGACCGCTGCTCCATAACCCTGTCCGCCTGCTCTGATGAGGCGGACAGGAATCGCCACTATTCAACCCGATCGAGTACGATCGGGTTGATTGACACCCCCCTGCTGACGGCCGATTGGCCGCGAGTCTGCAGGGGGCGGTGTTGCACCAGCAGCTCTTGTAAGTTGCTGGTGCAATGCTGAATACGGAGAGCATATTGCTCTCCACATTCAGCGAGGTCTTGTGGACCTGATCCGCACTGTCGGATCAGGTCCACAAGACCTTTCTTAAATAGGCCTCTAGCTGTTAAATACTCAAAAGACAACCCATTTCCTGTTTGTTCAACCAATAAATTGTCTCCGGATATTTGACTGACAAGTTACTCTAAAATTGCCATCTTTGAAAAGGGCATCATATCATAATAATAAATAGTATGATCGGGTTGATTGACACCCCCTGCTGACGGCCGATTGGCCGCGAGTCTGCAGGGGGCGGTGTTGCACCAGCAGCTCTTGTAAGTTGCTGGTGCAATGCTGAATACGGAGAGCATATTGCTCTCCACATTCAGCGAGGTCTTGTGGACCTGATCCGCACTGTCGGATCAGGTCCGCAAGACCTTTCTTAAATAGGCCTCTAGCTGTTAAATACTCAAAAGACAACCCATTTCCTGTTTGTTCAACCAATAAATTGTCTCCAGATATTTGACTGACAAGTTACTCTAAAATTGCCATCTTTGAAAAGGGCATCATATCATAATAATAAATATGTTAAAACAAACATAAAAGATAACTGTAGAGAAAAACAGGAACCACAGGTCTAATCAGATTCTCTAGATTCCTTATTTGTGAAACTAGGTATGTTAACACTAAGCTTGACCTAGATAGTGTGTATTGAGACTAGCAATGTGTGTTAATGCAAGTACTAAAATATTTTCATAGATTCATGTCTGCATGTAACATAGTAACATAGTAACATAGTAGATAAGGTTGAAAAAAGACTGAAGTCCATCGAGTTCAACCTATACAAATCTAAAATACTTACAAAAAGCTCCAGTTAAGCTTAAATAACCCCATTAAAATGTGACCCATTTAATACTAGCAATCATATCCATGAATTTTGTTTATATACAGAAATTTATCCAGACTATTTTTAAATGTATCTATGGTATTGGCATTCACTACCTCCTTTGGTAATGAGTTCCACAATTTTATTGCTCTTACAGTGAAAAAACGTTTCCGTTGCAGGAGATTAAATCTCCTTTCCTCCAACCTTAAATTATGACCTCTTGTCAGAACCAATTTTCTTGGAATAAAAAGAGCTTCTGCCATCTCTGTATATGGGCCTTGAATATATTTATATAAAGTAATCATGTCACCTCTCAAGCGCCTTTTTTCTAAAGAGAACAGACCCAGTTTGGCTAGCCTCTCCTCATAGGTTAATTTCTCCAATCCCCTTATTAGCTTTGTGGCCCTTCTCTGAACTTTTTCTAGTTCTGCAATATCTTTTTTAGCAATCGGTCCCCAGAACTGCACTCCAAACTCAAGGTGAGGTCTTACCAGGGCTTTATATAATGACAGAATTATGCTTTCCTCCCTTGAATCAATGCCTCTTTTAATACATGCTAGTATCTTATTAGCCTTTGAAGCCGCTGCCCTGCATTGTGCACTCATCTTTAGCTTGTTATCTATTACTACTCCCAAATCCCTTTCCTCCTGTGTTTGGCTAAGTCTTGTCCCATTTAAAAAATACATAGCCTGCTTATTTTTACTTCCAAAATGTAGAACCTTACATTTTTCCGTATTAAATCTCATTTTCCATTCACTTGCCCATAGTTCTAATTTTAGCAAATCCCTTTGCAAAGAGAGTTCATCCTGCTCTGACCTAATGACCTTACTTAACTTAGTATCATCTGCAAAAATAGAGATGTCGCTATTTAATCCTTGCTCCAAGTCATTTATAAAAATATTAAAAAGAACAGGGCCCAGTACTGATCCCTGGGGGACGCCACTGATTACCTTTGTCCAATCTGAGTATGATCCATTTACTGCTACTCGTTGCTCCCTATCTTTTATCCAGTTATTTATCCATGAGCTAACATTTTCAGCTATTCCCAGTCCCTTAATTTTGTGCATTAATCTCTCATGTGGCACTGTATCAAATGCCTTTGCAAAATCTAAGTATATCACATCAACTGATTCCCCTTTATCTATATTTTTACTTACTTCCTCGTAGAATCTAATTAGATTAGTTTGACATGATCTATTTCTCCTAAAGCCATGCTGATTAGAACTCATAATCTTGTTTACACGAATATGCTCATCAATATAATCCCTTATAATCCCTTCAAATATCTTCCCCACTATTGATGTCAGACTAACTGGTCTATAGCTTCCTGGATCATCCCTGCTTCCCTTTTTGAAGAGTGGCACCACATCAGCTTTACGCCAATCCTGGGGTACCATGCCTGAGGATAATGAGTCTTGAAAAATTAAGAGTAAAGGTTTGTCTATAACAGTGCTAAGTTCACTTAACACCCTTGGGTGAATTCCATCTGGGCCTGGAGTTTTATTTACCTTAATATTTTTTAGTTTTTTCCTGATATCCTCTAAACAAAACCCAGTTAGTGGTATGGACTGGCATGTTCTATTCTGTTCCAAAGTATCATTCAATGGTTCCTCTCTTGTGTATACTGAAGAAAAAAACTGGTTTAGTACCTCAGCCTTCTCCATGTCATTATTTATCATGCTACCCTCCACACATTTTAATGTACCTATATTATCCTTCTTAGACTTTTTGCTATTTATGTACTTAAAGAACCTTTTAGGGTTAGACTTAGAATCCTTGGCAATTAATTTTTCATTTTCAATTTTGGCTAATTTGATTGCTTTTTTGCATGCTTTGTTACATTCCTTATAAATATTGTATGCTGAGTCTGTACTATTTTCTTTTAATAATTTAAATGCCCTACGTTTTTTCCTAATTTCTTTTAACACATTTTTATTTAGCCATAACGGCTTAGTTTTTTTATTTTTATTTTTATAACCATATGGTATGTATTGATATGTATATTTATTTAACAAATTTTTAAATATTATGTAGCTGAACATACAATTTAGTATCTGAGATAAATTAAATTAACATGTCAAAAACAGACTCTATACTACTCACAATAATGAGATTAGCCAAAGTAAATATTAATGAGTTCAGTAGTAACAGGACCACAAAGTATACATAAAAAAATTGTGCATAAAAGTATCCTGTTGTATCAAAACAGTATCTCTGTTGTATAACAGGAAAAAAATTTAAAACAAATACGCTAAGGTTGAACTGGTAATACAAAACAAAATGGTACATATATGCATGTCCCATTGCACTTATCTGAATTTGAATATTGACTATTCATTCATTACCATTCAAGCGCTAAAAATATAAATATATATATATATATATATATATATATATATATATATATATATATATACAGGGAGTGCAGAATTATTAGGCAAATGAGTATTTTGACCACATCATCCTCTTTATGCATGTTGTCTTACTCCAAGCTGTATAGGCTCGAAAGCCTACTACCAATTAAGCATATTAGGTGATGTGCATCTCTGTAATGAGAAGGGGTGTGGTCTAATGACATCAACATCCTATATCAGGTGTGCATAATTATTAGGCAACTTCCTTTCCTTTGGCAAAATGGGTCAAAAGAAGGACTTGACAGGCTCAGAAAAGTCAAAAATAGTGAGATATCGTGCAGAGGGATGCAGCACTCTTAAAATTGCAAAGCTTCTGAAGCGTGATCATCGAACAATCAAGCGTTTCATTCAAAATAGTCAACAGGGTCGCAAGAAGCGTGTGGAAAAACCAAGGCGCAAAATAACTGCCCATGAAATGAGAAAAGTCAAGCGTGCAGCTGCCAAGATGCCACTTGCCACCAGTTTGGCCATATTTCAGAGCTGCAACATCACTGGAGTGCCCAAAAGCACAAGGTGTGCAATACTCAGAGACATGGCCAAGGTAAGAAAGGCTGAAAGACGACCACCACTGAACAAGACACACAAGCTGAAACGTCAAGACTGGGCCAAGAAATATCTCAAGACTGATTTTTCTAAGGTTTTATGGACTGATGAAATGAGAGTGAGTCTTGATGGGCCAGATGGATGGGCCCGTGGCTGGATTGGTAAAGGGCAGAGAGCTCCAGTCCGACTCAGACGCCAGCAAGGTGGAGGTGGAGTACTGGTTTGGGCTGGTATCATCAAAGATGAGCTTGTGGGGCCTTTTCGGGTTGAGGATGGAGTCAAGCTCAACTCCCAGTCCTACTGCCAGTTTCTGGAAGACACCTTCTTCAAGCAGTGGTACAGGAAGAAGTCTGCATCCTTCAAGAAAAACATGATTTTCATGCAGGACAATGCTCCATCACACGCGTCCAAGTACTCCACAGCGTAGCTGGCAAGAAAGGGTATAAAAGAAGAAAATCTAATGACATGGCCTCCTTGTTCACCTGATCTGAACCCCATTGAGAACCTGTGGTCCATCATCAAATGTGAGATTTACAAGGAGGGAAAACAGTACACCTCTCTGAACAGTGTCTGGGAGTCTGTGGTTGCTGCTGCATGCAATGTTGATGGTGAACAGATCAAAACACTGACAGAATCCATGGATGGCAGGCTTTTGAGTGTCCCTGCAAAGAAAGGTGGCTATATTGGTCACTGATTTGTTTTTGTTTTGTTTTTGAATGTCAGAAATGTATATTTGTGAATGTTGAGATGTTATATTGGTTTCACTGGTAAAAATAAATAATTGAAATGGGTATATATTTGTTTTTTGTTAAGTTGCCTAATAATTATGCACAGTAATAGTCACCTGCACACACAGATATCCCCCTAAAATAGCTATAACTAAAAACAAACTAAAAACTACTTCCAAAACTATTCAGCTTTGATATTAATGAGTTTTTTGGGTTCATTGAGAACATGGTTGTTGTTCAATAATAAAATGAATCCTCAAAAATACAACTTGCCTAATAATTCTGCACTCCCTGTATATATATATAGTATCCCACAAAAGTGAGTACACCCCTCACATTTTTGTAAATATTTTATTATATATTTTCAAATTGGGCCCATGTCAATATTTTGTGTGGCCACCATTATTTTACAGCTCTGCCCTCTTGGACATGGAGTTTACCAGAGCTTTACAGGTTGCCACTGGAGTCCTCTTCCACTCCTGCATGACCACATCATGGAGCTGGTGGATGTTAGAGATCTTGCGCTCCCCCACCTTCCGTTTGAGGATGCCCCACAGATGCTCAATAGGGTTTAGGTCTGTAGACATGCTTGGCCAGTCCAACACCTTTACCCTCAGCTTCTTTAGCAAGGCAGTGGTCATCTTGGAGGCGTGTTTAGGGTCGTTATCATTTTGGAATACTGCCCTGCAGCCCAGTCTCCGAAGGGAGGGGATCATGCTTGGCTTCAGTATGTCACAGTACATGTTGGCATTTATGGTTATCTCAATGAACTGTAGCTCCCTAGTGCCGGCAGCACTCATGCAGGCCCAGACCATGACACTTCCACCACCATGCTTGACTGTAGGCAAGACACACTTGTCTTTGTACTACTCACCTGGTTGCCGTCACACACGCTTGACATTATCTGAACCAAATACGTTTATCTTGGTTTCATCGGACCACAGGACATGGTTCTAGTAATCCACGTCCTTAGTCTGCTTGTCTTCAGCAAACTGTTTGCTGACTTTCTTGTGCATCATCTTTAGATGAGGCTTCCTTCTGGGACGACAGCCATGCAGACCAATTTGATGCAGTGTGCGGAGTATGCTCTAAGCACTGACAGGCTGACCCCCACCCTTCAACCTCTGCAGCAATGCTGGCAGCACTCATATGTCTATTTCCCAAAGACAACCTCTGGATATGATGCTGAGCACATGCACTCAACTTCTTTGGTTGACCATGGCGAGGCTTGTTGTGAGTGGAACCTGTCCTGTGAAATTGGTGTATGGTCTTGCCCACCGTGCTGCAGCTTAGTTTCAGGGTCTTGGCAATCTTCTTATAGCCTAGGCCATCTTTATGTAGAGCAACAATTAATTTTATCAGATCCTCAGAGCCATGCTATGAGGTGCCATGCTGAACTTCCAGTGACGAGTATAAGAGAGTGTGAGAGCGATAACACCAAATTTAACACACCTGCTCCCCGTTCACACCTAAGACCCTGTAACACTAACAAGTCACATTACACCGATGAGGGAAAATGGCTAATTGGGCCTAATTTGGACATTTCCACTTTGGGGTGTAATCACTTTTGTTTCCAACGGTTTAGACATTAATGGCTGTGTGTTGAGTTATTTTGAGGGGACAGCAAATTTATACTGTTATACAGGCTGTACACTCATTACTTTACATTGTAGCAAAGTGTCATTTATTCAGTGTTGTCACATGAAAAGATATAATAAAATATTTACAAAAAATTGAGGGATGTACTCACATTTGGGGGGGGGTAGTAGATTACTCGCCCTTAGAAAAAGAGAGACCTTTTGGATCCACGCTTTGGATTACCTGGATCCATTTGGTCTGAACAAGGACATTGACCTTGCAGCCTTTTTGTAGGTTTTATAAGGATTCTCTTAATAAAGCAAGATAAAATATGTTTAGGATATGATTATCTTGGTTTAAAATATATTTGATACTATATATACAATCCATGAGATCTTAGTTTGTATATATATCAGTATTATATATCTTTTTTTGTTGTTGTAAATAATTTTTATTATTTTCAATATAACAGGAAAACAAAAATAGAAATTCCAGGTGTTATTACATCTGCTAGTTATGTATATCAGGGTTAATACAGTGGTATACTCATACATCATTGAAGCTGTGATAACAATCCACATAAGTACAACCTGGCATAATAATACATATAATAAAGAATAAAAAGTAAAAGAGAAGAAAAAAAAAAGGGGGGGGGGAATGAAAGGGGAATTTAAGAGAACGAGGTAGCAGGAAAATATAGATTAGGGGAAAAAAGGGGGATGGGGGAAATAATCAGAATAGTGCGACGCCATGGGAAATAGTTACGGTTGTTGTGATTTCCCCTATTTCTGTTGCTATGCTATATTTTGTTTACTCAAACTAGATCAACAATAGAACCTGCCAGGACTACATGTCCTTCCATATCATCAGAACATTAAGAAAGGGGTCAGTTTGTTTGTGGTAACAGTGGTACATTTCTTCTAGTGATAGAGTATAATCTACTTTTTTAAGCCATTGATCGAGGGTGGGTACTTGAGATTTTTTCCAAAAACGGGGAATTATTCTCTTTGCACTATTAAGTAAGATCTTTAGTAGTGTTGAGTGACAGTGACAGTAAATATGTGGAAAGATGTTGAGAATAACTATTTGTGGATTCAAAGCCAATTGCAAGTTAAATGTTTGGTTAATTACCTGTTGCACCTAATCCCAGAAATGCCTCAATCTAGGGCAAAACCACCATATGTGTGATGGAGTGGCATGTTCTCCACAAGCTTTCCAACAGCTAGGGGAAGCTGCCGGATAGATCTGATGTAGGCGAGAAGGCGTAAGGTACCATCTCGGCAGTACCTTGTAGTTGGTTTCAACTATGGCCGAGGAGATAGAAGATTTTTTGGTGGACAAATAACTTTTGCTCAAGTCAGCTTCTGTCAGTGAAATATTTAGCTCCCTTTCCCATTGGTCGCAAAATGTGGGGCGTTTACTATCATGTGGTGCTTGCAATAGTCCATTGGTAAGTGAGATGAGATGTTTAGGTGTGTTAGCCATTAAGCATATATTTTCAAACAGGGTGAGTTCTCTGGTAAAGTGGTGTTTATTAACATGATTTCGAATGAAGTGTCTAACCTTTAAGTATGTAAACCATTTGTCAAACGGGTGTCCTATTTCTTTTTCAGGTCAAGTTGTGTCTTGAACATTCCGTTTTTGAAAAGCGAGTACATTGGGAGGTATGAGGGAATCCCTTTATAGGGCCTGGGTGGTAAGAACTTAATCCAGGATAAAATTTCCTATTTATTAGTGGTGTGAGAGGCAGCGAAAATGCGTTAGATATATGTTGGTGCAGGTGGATCGCTTTATCCCATATTTTAAGGGTTTCGTTAATAATAGGGTTTGTGAGGGCCAAAGCATGTCGCAATGCCCGGGGTATCCAGCAGAGTTCCCAAAGGGAAGTCTCCCAGAAGTTGTGATTCCATGGAGACCCACAACTTGGGGTTATGAGTGCTGTTTGATGTGACAATACGAGAAAGGTGATTGGTCTAATAATAATTAATTAGATTAGGGATACCAAGGCCCCCTCGTTCTTTGGGGAGACATAGTGTGGTACTCGTGGTTTAGGACCAAATAAAATTGTTTATGGTGCTTTGTAAAGAAGTCAGGTACGATGTGGAGGGTGCAACTACTAAGGTTTGTATGAGGTATAGAATTTTTGGGAGAATTGACATCTTGACTGCGTTAATTTGACTGAGCCATGAGAGATGGCTGGACCTATGCCAGTTGTGTAGTTCCAAATCAATAGTTTTTTTAAGTTTCATAAAGTTTGTCTCTATTGTTTCTAACAGAGTGGGCATAACAGTCATACCTAGATATTTTAATAAGTTGGAGCTAAGGAAATCCGTGTTTGCCGATATAAAGGAGCAATCTATGTGGTCTAAATGTAAAGGCATTATCACAGACTTCTCCATGTTAATTGAAAAAATTGAGTGTTGTTTGTACTCTCGTAAGGCGTCAAGAAGGGGAGGTAAGGAATTTCGTGGATCCATGAAAGTAAAGAGGATGTCGTCCGCAAAGAGCAAAATCTTAGTGTGGGTATCACCCAGTGAGATACCCTGTATCGTCTCTGTCATTCTGACTTTTGCCACTAGTACTTCAACTGACATTGCGAATGCCTGTCAAGTGCCGTTGAGGATGGGGAAATGCCGTGATTTGGTATTATTGACTATTACCCTTGCATGTGGCTGAGCGTATAGTGCTTTAATTTGGTTTACAAATTTAGAAGGTAGGCCGAATTTGGTTAATTTAGTTAATGTGGACCACAGGATCTGCCAGTCCACTCTGTCAAATGCCTTTTTGGCGTCAGTGGATAGCAAAGTCAGAGAAGTCTTGGTGCTGGAGGAATGATGTAGTAGGTGAAGCAGTCTGGTCGTATTGTCTTTTGCTTCCCGGTTTGAGATAAACCCAACTTGATCCGGGTGTATCAGTGTAGGAAGAAAACATTTCAGTCTATTTGCTAGCAATTTGGCGTATATCTTTATATCGATGTTAATTAAGGAGATCGGTCTATAATTGGAATTTTTTTGGGAGTCCTTTCCCGGTTTGGGGATTACTGTAATTGTCGCCTCTAGCATCTGTTGGGAGAAGTCGGTGTCCTGTCCTATGTGTTGGAATAAAGTCATTAGATGGGAGCCTAATTGTGTACTCATCATCTTGTAAAATTTGTCTGTTAAGCCGTCAGGCCCTGGGGCCTTTCCTAGAGGGAGTTGTCTTATGATGTCTTGTACTTCAGTCACATATATCGGGTCTTCAAATTCTAATTTGTCTTGGTCTGTTAGAGAAGGAAGTTTAATGTGTTCAAGGGACCCATCTATCAGTTTTTGTTTTTTGTTGGGGACTTGGGTATGAATATGATAGAGTTTGCTATAGTATTCCAATAATGAGTTGGCTATGTCTGAGTTGTATGTTTGATAACATTATCATTGTTGGTTTATTTTTGACAAATGCTTTGTAGGGTTTTTTCTTAAGGACTCTTGCCATCAATTTCCCTGCTTTATTTTTGGCATTTAATGCCAGGGCTCGCCTATGTGCATTTTTAATAAGATACTGGTTAAGGACTTCCCTAGCTTGTTGGATTTGTGTGAGGAGTGTATTAGAGGAAGGGTTTAACTTATGTTCTTTTTCTAGTTTGTTGAGATTGGCAACTAATGTTTTATAATTCGCCTCTCGCTGTCTATGAGATTGAGTGGATAACTTTATAATTTCGCCTCTAATGAAGCATTTTTAGGTTTCCCAGTTATTCACTGGTGAGGTCTCGTATGGGTTATTTAGTTCAAAAAATGTTTTGTCTTGTCTGTAATGGTCTGGACGGCTAAGGGGTCTGTGAAGATCGTGTTGCTAAATCTCCATGAGTCCCTAAGTCCCGATTTCTGTGGCCAAGCGAATGATCCAAGTACCATTGCATGGTCCGACCATGATGTTTGTGAGATTCTCATATCTATGAGTAGTTGAAGAGAGGACTGGTCACATAATATATAGTCAAGTCACGTGTATGTTTTCTGTGGGTGAAAGAAAAAGGTAAAGTCTTTGGTTAGAGTGTGGGTAAGACTCCAAATGTCAACTGTCAGTATGGTTTGTAGTGCTGTACAATTGGCCTTAATCAGTTTCATGGGGATGTAAGACTTTCCAGTGGACGTATCAATGTCTGGATTCATTGGGAAATTGAACTCCCTTGCTATGAATATAGGGCCTTTGGCTATGTCTAGTACCTCGTTCATTACTATTCGAAAGAATTTTGAGTGTGGTCTATTCGGGGCATAAAGATTAACTAGTGTTATGGGCCTGCCATAACAGAGACTGACTACAATAAGGAACCTGCCATCTTCATCTTTCCTGTTATGTAATAATTCAAAAGGGATACCTTTTTTGACTAGAATGCCAACCCCATTTTTCCTCGTTGTTTTCGAACTTAAGAGATGTTGGTCATATTGGAAGGATGGGAGTCTGGGTTCACCTCTTATTTTAAAGTGAGTCTCCTGTATAAAAACAAGATCTATGTTCTTTTTATAAAAATCATGGAGAGCAATGGATCTTTTTTGGGTAGACAGAAAGCCTTTTACGTTTTGAGTGGCTATCAGTAAGTTATTTGATGGAAGAGATTGAGACATTATGGTACCTTAGGAATATAAGTAATAGCGTATAGCGTGCAAACAAAGTGTTTTATCTTACCGTCATGGGAGTGTACTTCAAAGGTGTGTTATCTCTTCCCAAGGATATGGTAGGTAAACTAGGTATGTAGTGAAAAAGTATTAGATGGAGTTGTAATAAGAGAGTCTACGGGTTGATTAGGGGTAGACCAGAAGGAGTCCCTGGGTAACGGGAGGTCGGGAGAGAAGTAAGGAGAAAGGGAGACAGGAAATGAGGGACAAGGAAAGAGTTAAAAGAGAAAAGGGATACGGATAAGTAGCAAATCAATACAAACAAATGATCAAAAAACAAAGGAACAAAAACCTTAAAAACAAGTCTAACTGAAGACTTTTTACTCCCAGTGGTCAGTAAAGCCTTTTGTACTATAGTTAGTTAAGGGCAGTATTTGAACTTATAAATTATAAAGAGGAACATCGTAAATTTCAATATTTATTAAGTTGCTTGTCTGGTCGTGAGTGTTCTGTGGGCCTGTGCGCAACCTTTAATTATTGTCAAAATCGTTATATCTCAGGATATGTTTTGGATCTCATGGATGCACATATAATTACAAAGGCCTGGCCATCCTATCTAGTGTGACAGCATACTAACATACAGGTAAGCTATGGATAAACTGGGAAACTATAAAATCTGTATTTATAAAAAAACAAAGGAACAAAAACCTTAAAAACAAGTCTAACTGAAGACTAACCGGGAAAGCTGCCAGTGGTCAGTAAAGCCTTTTGTACTATAGTTAGTTAAGGGCAGTATTTGAACTTATAAAATTATAAAAAGGATCTCATGGATGCACATAGAATTACAAAGGCCTGGCCATCCTATCTAGTGTGACAGCATACTAATATACAGGTAAGCTATGGATAAACTGGAAAACTATAAAATCTGTAATTATAAAAAACAGAGCAACCAACAATTATATATAATTCCTCCTGAGTGTCCTGCCAACTGGGCTCCTGCTTTACTATGCCAAGTTGTCCTCCCCAAGGGGAAGCATAGTAGCAATAGGGTGTCTCTCAAGTCCCCCAGCGGCATCTGTTTTTGGAGAGTTACACTAATAGTGGTACCAAATAAGTAACATCAACAGTAAAAAAGAACGGAAAAATTTGAACATAGTCTCAGAACAGTTATGTAGAGAGAAAGCATCAAACAATGGCCTTTACCGGGCCAAATGCCCACTTCTTTCGCTGGGTTGGTCTCCAGCTGTCAGATCGTGTTCTTTGCCATTTGCAGGGGAAATTATTCATCACTTTCACTATACATACGTGCGGCTTTGAAGTATATTGGAAAGATTTCTAAGATCCTTCAGGTGACGTGTTGATAGGAGTCATCATTCTCAACTAGGGGCCTGCGACCCAGAGACTTCCTATCCACTTCGCTCAAGGGCCTTGTCTGTAATTTTGAACTCGTAGAAGAATTACAGAAGGATCCCCCCTCAGGTTATATTGAGATTTTTTCAGGGTGCGTAATACCCAGTTTCTTGCAGAATGTGGCAATGTCTGAGGGTTGTGTACAGTCTATTCTCCACCCATTTTTCAACACCTGTATCTGTGCCGGAAAACCTGTAAGGGATCTGAAGGTGCCTGAGATGCTGCATTAAGGAGGAGAATTCTCTTCTCTTTTGTAGTGTTCGTATTGAAAGGTCTGGAAAAAATTTAAATGTGTGACCTTGATATTGAAAGGATTGCTGTTTGCAGGAGTGTTGGAGGATAAGCTCCTTTTCTTGAAACTTAGTGAAACATATTATAACATCCTGAGATGGGCCCGTGTCTATTGGTTTGGGTTTCAGGGAACGGTGTGCTCGTTCCAGCTGGATAGCGTGTTCATCAGGATGATCCTTGTCCAATAAAGCTCTGAACAAACCATCCAAGTAATTCTTGAGATAGGGACCCATCACTGTTTCTGGGATTCCTTTTAATCTTATGTTGCTACGTTGCATTCTGTTCTCAATTTCATCAATCTTTACTTCAAGATCCTCGATATGTTTCTCTTGATGTCTAATCTTGTTAGTCAGGGAAAGGAGTTCTGATGTCATCTCCTCTCTGTCGTCCTCCAAATACTCCACTCTATGCCCCAGCTCTGTGATGTCCCTTTTGAGGTCCACACAGTCCTCCTTAATACAAGTCTTAACTTGATTTATGAGGCCCTCCATTGCTTTCAGGGTGACTGGGCCCTCTTGTTCCTGGTCTAATATCATGTCTGATGGCGGTGTAGAGGAACGTGCAGGAGATAGGGATGATATTGCCCCTGTTGGGTCAGCTGGGGTATCCTCTACAAATCTTACTTTCTCTGTGTGTTTAAAGAAGGGAGTGATAGCATTGGCTCTTGTTTTGAGTGTTTTGTCTAGTCTCTGGTTTCTCTTGGATGCCATGATGCAGAGGCCTAATGGCAATGTTTGAGTAATGTGAGCTGAACTAAATCAGGGCCTGTTGCTGCAGCTGTTTAGATTACCCCTTAGAAGTCATTAGCAGTGTTTTCAGATTAGTATTTTATATTTATCAGGGTCTTTCAGAGGGTCTTTACGGTATATAACACACTAGGGCTATGTGTGCAAGTCTCGTTTCTGATAGCTATGCCAGGCTGACCTTTATGTATATATATCGCAAGTGTTGTTCTTTCCTATCTCAGGGTAGTGTTAAATGTGGTGCCTCACATCATCTAACAGTATGCTGTTGGTATAAGGTAAGTTCATGGTGGCTTGTAGCCATTGCGTTCTGATCCGCAGTCCCCCTCCATATAGTAAGAGATTTGCTGCAACACGGGTTCTTTTGTAACTTGGAGAATGACCCGGTGGTTGGTTCTCTCCTCCTGACTCACATACCTCATGCGTGGACTGAGTTAGAGTAGTCCTGATGTGTTGCGCCGTCTATGCCTGCAGTCTGCGCTTCCTCACTACAGCATCCCACGCTAGGCCGCAGCCTCTATTAGGGTCTCCGTTGTCGGATCCTATAATGTGAAGCATCGGCAGATGGCTGAAGGTATTGGCCAGCTGAGCCTGGTATTATCTGCCCGAAACGAGTGTTCAGGTGGTTGTATTTGCAGCTTTACATTTCACCACTGTCGGGAGCTACATTAAGGTGCTCCGCCCCCCCCCCCCCCAGTATTATATTTTTTAATATATTTTTTGTATTATTTATATACTAATTGGAGGGATTTCCCAGACCTAATTCCTCCTCCCCTCCTCCACATTCATACATTTATACATATTTAAATATTTTAACACTTTTGCAGTATGGATAAATTCTCTTATATGAATTTAAAAATTTAAATGTAATTTATATACAATAGTCTGTTGTATTCTTAAGAGATATTACTACCATTATATATGACTATTTATTCATTCATGGGAAAAAAACATTTTCAAAGAGCTTTATTAAGAATTAACCAATTCAATACAAACATATATGCTTAAGAGCAAGGGTTTTGTTATACAGTAGAAATACACATACAGTCATTTGCTTATCAAAACAAAAGAAAAGAAAAAAATTTGAGAGGGGTGCGTAATTCGCCCCCAGAATACACATTGATATACCGCACATACTCAAAATGCACATACATAAGCAATGCAGAAACATGTAGGTGATGTACACTAGTATAAGGTGGAGGGAGGGTGGGGGGTCATGGGGGAGGAGTAGAAGCTGGTATGTAGATTTAGACTGGTATGGGGCGAACAGGGCAGTGGTGTATTGTTTGGATAGGAGTCTGGGGGTATCGCCTGCAGGAAAACTACATCTGGGTTTAGATGTGAGAGGGACCGTAAAAAAATGCTTCTTTTACCTGGTGAATTTAGGCCACTAACATTATGTGTAAGGAACTTTAAGTTTTTTCCCTAGCCATTGCTTGGGGTATTAGAGGAGGGTTTTAAAAGAGCTTCTAGGGGAGTAGGGCAGGGGAAGTGAATGAGGGTGATACTTTCAAAAAACATCTTAATCAAAGACACATGTAAGAACAATAAGAACATTGTGGTGGAATAAGTCCACCAAGTAGGGCCCAGCAAGCGGCCATTCGGGGGGGAGTTACCAAGTTAGGTTTAAGGTCAGAGTAGTGTAACTCAAGGCTAAATAATACATTCAAAATGTTGTAACAGAAAATAAATAACAGTAACAAAGTATCATGTACAATATTATAAAGGATAACTTTAACATACCAAAAACAGTGGATAAGAAAATAGCTAGCGAACCTGAATAACTGGAGGAGAGAGATAAATTAGGACAAAAGTAATTATTGTCACAGACTCTCTCCTAGTTCAAGGTGTATCAAACAAGATCAGTTCATGTCAAACAGAGGTCAAAGTACCTTTTCCTGTAGGAAGGCTTGTTGTCTTGGACGTTTTGATCCTTGCTGTTTGACCTGCCACTCAGGAGCAGATGCTGTGAGCCTCGCCTGAGGAGGCAGTTGATTAGGGTTCGCAGGTGGGCGAAGGCCCCAAGATTCCAGTAGTGAGAAACCCTGGCCTAGGCTGGTTACAGTGTGAGATTGGTTTTCTTTGGTAATTATTAACTTAGTTGGGAAGCCCCATCTGTATTTGATACTTTACCGTCTCAGGACTTTGGTTATTGGAGAAAACAGTCTCCTTTATTGAAGAGTATGCTGTGAAAGGTCCTGTAGCAGTTGGATCTCATGGAATCTTTCAGATAGAGATGGTTTGCGGAAGGCTGCCTGGAGGATTTGGTCTTTCAAGTTGAAGCTGTGAAAACAGACAATGACATCCCGCGGCTTGTCCAAGGCTACGGATCTGGGCCTAAGAGCTCTATGGCATCTCTTCAGCATGTTAGATTGCATTTCAAATGTTCCCAGAAGTTCCTTAAAGAGGTCAGAGAGGAAGTCCTGAATCTCAGTGGGTGCTACAGTCTCAGGGAGGCCCCTAAAGCGGATGTTACTTCTGCAGGACTTGTCTTCCATGTCCGCTAGTTTGAACTCCAATTGAGTAATTTGATCTGATAAGCATTCAGAATATGATAAGAGACTGGTATGGTCAGTTGACAGATCATCACGTTTTCGCTCTAGCGCATCTACCCTCTCTCCAATTTCTGATATATCTTTGCGAAGCTCCGCAGAGCTACGGTGAATCTCCTGCATTATTGAAAGAGTTTGAGCTGCCAGCATCTTCTGCATGGTAGATTCCATGAGATTTTTGTAGATGCGGTACCAGAGTTAATGCTGAATTGGGAGTCCTCATCCTGCGAATAATGATCAACTTGACTGTATACTGACTTGGTGGACCCCTGGTGAGTCGGAAGAGAAAAGTGATCTAGGACTGTTTTCTTAGGTTTGTTCTGGGCTTTAGATAGCCTCCTAGTGGTGTGAGGCATTTTCAATAACAGAGAAGGAGACCAGCGGCATACACCACAACCTCACTGAGGAACCAAGTATACACCTAAATGAGCAGGTTCAGAAGAAAATTATCTTTGCAATTTACCCATTATCATAGTTAACAGGAGCTAAGCCCAAGGTACACACACTAAGGGCCCTGAGCCCACACTCTGACCTCCACACCATCCTACTACCACATCAGATGAGGAAGAGCCTCAACACCAGCCCAAAAGTCCATTCATCAGGCAGAGCCTGATCTAGGAGCAAACTGGTGTGGACACTGCTGATTTATGCATAAGGAAAAATACAGCAAATACAATTATGAAGAGATTACCTGACCTCTGACCCCTCACCTCGGGGAAAAAAAGAGGATACGACCTAAAGGAAGTGGAAAAGGAAATGGGAAGTGACCCACCCAGACAAGGGAGGTAAGGGGGAAATATATAAGCACCTTATGCAATAAAAGTAAGCAATAACAGTACAGTAAACCTCTTAGTACATGTGCAGCAACAATAAATATTGAGATAATCAACAATATAAATATACAAGCTTATTATATACAATATACACAAGCCCTTGGTTACTATTTGAATGATTATGGAGATAGTCCCTGGGGTGGAAGATGTTAAGTGGACCAGTGACCTGGTATGAGAGTCTGTAAGCTGACCGCCAGTGGGAGAAATGAGGGTTCAGAAGGAACCTACTGGATGGAGATGGTTTAATGCTCCTTGTGAGTCTTTAACTGCTACTGTGAAAAAAACAAATTTGTAGGGGCTTAGAGCTCTGAAACAAAAGAGCCCATTGTTGCTAACCCCTCTCAGGGAAATATGGCGTTGTAGTAGATGGACAATTTGCAAAAGGTTCCTGAGGTTAGGTTGGAGGTCCTCAAATCCACCCAGGGTTTATGCTGTATACCCAGGAAGGCCTAGGGATTATAGATAGTTCCAGAGAGTGGAAGATAGCCTGCAGTAGCAGATAGTTGGGGGCTTGGTACTAGTGGCTGCAGTCCCTAGCTCTTAAGAATATGGTGTGCCCCAAAGAGCTGAGTGTGTGGGGACGCAGAAATTATAGGTCTTACCCAGATGCAGGAGCCGGCCGAGGTCCCTTAGTGTTAGCCCAGGCCTGAGCCTCGTCAAAGTCCTCCTGCACCTCCAAGGAGAAAAAGAAGCAGGATGTGGTATATTGGGTAGGTTTGATGTTTAAATGTCCAGGCATCCTAGTCTGACTCTTTACCTTGCAGTAGTGAGGTAGCTGGAAACTAGAGCTAGAGGAATATCCAAGATGGTGACCATTCGCGCCACTACAGCAATAGCCAGGCCATGGCAATCTCTCTGAGGGGTATGAAGTGGCTTGCAGAGGTGCACGTTGCAGTTGGAGGAGGTAGCGGTAAGGCTGTTAGATTTCTGCTCCACTCCACAAGCAGCTGGCGCATCAGACGGGCCTCCTCCCAAAGATTTTCAGATACCAGCCGTCAGTATGCCACTTACATTGGGGGTCCCAAGACCATATATGCAGGCCACAATTTATCCGTAGGCGCAAGGGCCCAGCTCCGGAGTGGAGCCCCAACCCTCCGGAGCTTAGGGAAGTCACCCCGGCTTAAGTGTAGGTTTGTTGAAGCTGGTGTTAGGCCGCAAGTGTGAGGTCCGTGAAGTTTGCTCAGCAATAGCTTAGAGGGTCTGCGGATCTGAGAAAAAGGTTGCAGCCCACGTTGAATAGGGTATCCCTTATAAAGGCAAAGTTTATAGTCAATGTTTTTTTAGTAAAAATCAGCTATTTCTCGCCTTCCACCTATTCGGGCCCTCAGGTAGTTACCTCTCTGGCCCCTCCGGTAGGCCATGACTTGCCCCCAGGCCCTGGTTTGTCTCTAACTAACCCCCCTTTAGCATCGCCTGTGGCCCACTCACCTACCGGCGCCCTCGCTTCCCCCTCAGGCCGCATGGCCCAATTAGGCCGCATGTCGGAACCAGGGCCTTCAATCTGGCCTGGGCGGCTTATCGGTCTCAAATGTTCCCCCATCCGAGGCTTGTATGTTGCCCCCCGCACACCATCCGGTAACTTTTCTGCCCTTCATCTCTCATATCCGCGATCCCACCGTCGGCTGCGTCGGCTGTCTCCTCGATCCTGGCGTCCATTGTGGCGGCGATGTCTCCGTCGGGTCCTCCAGCTCCTCTTCACGCGATGCCGGTGTCGGGTCCTCCAAGCCAGGCCGTAGGTCCTCCAAGCCGGGCAGTAAGTGCGCAACCGGAAGTTCCGGTCACGCGCCCCTCCATTTCCGGTTCCAGTTTCGTCGGGCAGAGCAGCGTCGGGAGTCCTCTTCAGCTCCGGGAAGGTGAGCACCAACAGAGGATGTCGGCCGGGGGAAGGGCTAATAGGCCGCAAGGGAGCTCAAGTGCGGCGGCAGAGGGCACCTTCACGGGTCATTAGCAGGTTGGCGGCAGTAGGTAGGGGCCCCTTGACGGCGGAAGATGCCTTACAATTAGCGCAGGGTCCACCAGAGGTCTAAAGAGAAAGAGAGGTGTTAGGGGTAATAGATTAACTTCTTTGGGTAGAGGAATGCTATCAGGTGCTAACGTGCTAGAGCAAGAGATAGGCAGTCAGTTAAGTGGGAAAATAAGTGCTATGGAATCACACCAACAGGGCCAATTAGGTGTGATGCATATGCACGCCCAGGCTCCAGGACAACACAATGTCGCGCTTGAAAAGGCCCAAGGGCATATGCAAGCAGATAATAGGACAGCTCATACTCAATTTAGCGCAGCATCACACACAACCAGTAGCTGCACAAATACTCACAGTATGAATGTACAATATGTGTCAAATGCAGGTATTTCAGGTTTGAATGCACAATCTGTTTATAATGCAGGTATTTCAGCTATGAATGTGCAATCTGTTTCAAATGTAGGTATTTCGGCTATGAATGTGGCACCACCTCTACATGGCAATGAGTTAGAGGCCAATGTAGCTGCACCATTTCAATTGCAAGTTAGTGGTGCGAATGCAGTGCATGGAACATTGGGTCATGATTCGGTTAGGAATCATAACATACAGAGTTCAGCTGGGGGAACTGGTGTGTCAAGGGGGGTTTCTAGTGTTGTGAATGCCAGCGTGAGTGCCCAGAATGCATCAGGCTTGGGGTCTACTAACCCTCCCTTTACCGGTGTCCGTAGTGCTCGCGATCTCTTCTCTTTGTTGCAGAATGCAACGCAGATGGAACCACAGCAGGTTGATATGCCTTCGGCTTCGTCTACTTCTACTTCAGCAACTCCAACCAACGGGAAGATGGTTCGATGCCTGGTCCTTCTGCTTCAGGTCCGGAGTCTCAGGACAACGCAATTTCCATCCCCGGTAAGTCCTCCACATTTACACATGACCGACATGACCTGGTTGACTCATCCCTTTCAGACTCTGAATGTGACAGCGACACCTCATTGGGGCTGAGGGGTAAGGGTCAGAAGCGCATGTTTGCAATGGTTAAGAAAATCTGGCAGGTAATACAGTCAGGTTCAGTTGGGAACATAGCACAGACGCAGCTGGCGATAGCTCCACCCGATTCCATGCAGGACAGCACTTCCCCAGCGGACCTACGTCTGCCAATTAATTTAGTTTCGGAAAGGAAAGTCGCCTTGCATGGCAATTCCTTACCATCGTACACCCCTCTTTGCACGGTCAATTGAAACCAAAAACCATTAAAAAGATACAGCAGGGCAAATATGTTAACATATTTGAATTATCTGCTGAGGCATGTAGACAGAGGGAGAAAAGTGCCGATGGCACTGGACCTAAAAGATTCAAGCGTCCTGAAACAATTGAGGAGTGGTTAAATCGGTTTTAGGGTTTTCTCTTCTTGTTACTTAGAGAAATACCCTAGCCAGTGTCATGCCATTCTTAAATACACCGACAATATACACTGGATCCAGAGGAAGTTTGGTGAAGGGGCATGGAGAGAGTATGATGCGGAATTCAGGCAGAAGATGGCTGGTAATCCAGTTCTCACCTTCGATACCACTGATACGCACCCTTGGCAGCGCCTTGGCTCTCATGGGTCCCCCTCCTCCACCAACACCTCTGGTAACCAGTCCTTTCGTGCTTCCAAAGCGAAGCGCAGGGGAGGTACCTGCTGGGCATTTCAAGATGGCAAATGCGACAGAGGTAACTCATGTGCATTCAGGCACATGTGCAGATACTGTGCCGGGCCCCACGCGGGGAGTGAATGTGCCAGAAAACGGGACTCTGCGTCCGGTAGAGCACAGAACAAGCTCGCTCTTGTTCCTAAGAGCACCAACGCCAGTGAAGGTGCACGCTCTTGAGCCTTGGCTCAGAGTGTACCCAGATTCGCGAGCAGCATCTTTGCTTTTCAACTCTAGATGCTACTGTAACCTAAAATCAGCTTACCAATACCCAGGGGTTGTTAGGGAAAAGTTGAATAAGGAAATAACAATGGGCCGTGTAATAGGTTCTTTTCCTTTCCCCCCTTTGACGAATCTGGTAATTTCCCCCTTAGGTGTGGTACCCAAGAAGGAATTGGGCAAATTCTGTTTAATACAGCACCTTTCCCACCCCAGAGGCTATTCGGTCAACGATTCTATTGACCCAGAGCTTAGCTCAGTGCGCTATCAATCTTTTGATAGTCCACTGGAATTGGTACGTGGGGTAGGTCCAGGTGCCTTGTTGGCCAAATTGGATATAGAATCTGCTTTTTGTCTGTTGCCCTTGCATCCTTCATCATTTTATTTGATGGGTTGCAAGTTTCAAGGGGGTTTTTATGTGGATAGGTGCTTGCCCATGGGCTGCGCGATTTCTTGCGCATTATTTGAAACCTTCAGTACATTCTTGCACTGGGTTTTGGCCCAGCAGGTGGTCAATAACCGCATTGCACACTATCTGGATGATTTCCTCTTAGTGGGGAGTCCGGGAACTGATGAATGCCTTCAACTAATGGAGTCCATGAGGATCCTGATGTTGCAATTCGGTGTCCCTTTAGCGGAAGACAAGAACGAGGGCCCAGGTACTTGCATCACGTTCCTGGGTATTGAAATTGATACCGTAGACAAACTTTGTAGGCTGCCTTCGGGTAAAGTCCAGGACATGCTTGAGTTGGAGCGGCCGTTTCCATGCTAACTATTACGCTTAGGCAGTTACAGTCATTGCTCGGCCTTCTTAATTTTGCAGGCAGAGTTATCCCCATGGGGAGAGTCTTCAATCGTAGATTGGAGGCTAAGCTAAAGGGCAAACTCAGACCTTCAGAAAAAATTTGGGTTTCCAAAGGTATGAGAGCTGATCTGCAAATCTGGAAGAATTTTCTCCAGCATTTAAATGGGATTCAATTATGGCGATCTGAACCCATTTCCAGTCAGTTGTTGCACTTATTTACTGATGCTGCAGGATCAAAGGGTTACGGAGCATATTTCAAGGGGGAGTGGAGCACAGGGCCTTGGCCGCTAGACTGGTCAGCTAGGGGCCTAACCCGTAATCTTACCATCTTGGAGCTCTTCCCTATTGTTTTGGCTATCGTGCTTTGGGGCAAAAAATTCGCAAACAGGACGGTTAACTTCTGGACAGATAATCTAAGTGTCGTTTACGCGGTGAATGGTCTTTCAGCCACATCCGCGGCTGTAGTTTGTTTGTTGCGACATCTGGTGTTACGCTGTCTCGAACTTAACATCCAGTTTCAGGCACGGCATGTTCCTGGGGTCAATAATGTCTTAGCAGACGCGCTATCACGGTTTGATTGGGTGACGTTCAGACGTTTGGCTCCTCAGGCTGCAGCAGAAGGCTTACCCTGTCCTGGTTTCCTTTGGCAGCTTCTCCGTCCTGGATATCCTTGCTCCCTTTAGTGCAGGCGTCACTTGCCCCCAACACATGGCGCTCCTACGTCAGACTTTGGCATGAATGGGAAGAGTTTTGCCGACGTCAGAATGTGGAGGCTGCTGAGGCATCACAAGACACGCTTTGTGACTGGCTGGTGAGTCTTTGGTAAGGGGGCGCCCGGCATGGAGCTGTTCATTCTCGGTTAGCGGCCTTATCATTCTTTTACTGTACACTCGCTTTGCCGGATCGAGCTAACTCAAAATTTGTGCATTAGGTTGTTAAAGGTTGGGGCAAGCTGCAACCACAACAGAAGGACTCTAGAGAGCCTATCACGCACAACCGGCTTGAGCGGCTGGTGGAAGCTTTGCCGCACATCTGCTCTACTCATTACGAGTTTTTATTATTCAGGGCTGCTTTTGCATTAGCCTATTCGGCAGTGCTACGGATAAGCGAGCTTGTGGCGCCTTCTAAGTCCAGCACAGACATAGGGCTACATTTTGGCCATGTCAGAGCCGGAAAGGATTCGCTTTTAGTTTATTTGCTGAGATCTAAGACTGATCAAGACGGCAAAGGCACGTGGATACCCATATCTCAGTCCGATCGTCACTGCTGCCCCGTAAGGGCGGTGAACCAGTTTCTAGAGCAGAGACCACCAGAACAGGGCCCCCTGTTAATTCACGCCAATGGAACTTCACTCTTGTTGTTCCAGTTTCGCAGAATCCTAGCTACGGCTGCCGCCCACGCGGGCTTAAACGTGTCTAAAATAGCCCCCCATTCATTTCGCATAGGGGCAGCTACTAATGCCGCTTTGAAGGGTTCTTCAGTGGAAGCCATCTGCCATTTGGGTAGATGGTGTTCTAATAAGTTTAAGTGTTATATTCAACCGGTTGTTGAATAATGTGTTTCAGTTTCTAATCCCAGGTTGTTGATTAGTGTTATTTCAGTTATTAATCCCATGTGTCTTTGCAGGACCTGTCAGCGGCGCCAAGAGGATCTGGATCATGGGGCACTCCTATGTGCATTGGGCCTCCATCCGTAGTTCAGCCCTTCCGGGGGGCAGAATTTGGGCTTTCCTTCCACTCTAGTATCTGTTAGATGGTTAGGGGAGAGAGGGATGTGTTGGCCCGCACTCCCATCAAGGATTTCGGAGGCCCTAGTACGCTGGGGTAAACCTCACGTAATAATTCTCCATTTAGGTGGCAATGATTTGGGCGCCATTCCAGTCTTGGAGCTAATCAAGATCATGCAGGCGGATATTGCTTGGATCAGGGCTCGGATTCCGAATGTGTTGGTTGGTTGGTCCAACATAGTTCCCAGGCTGGAATGGCGCCACATTTGTCTAGCCACAGCGCTGCTTATAAGGTCAGGAAGAAGATAAATTCCTCAGTTGGTAGAACCGTCACGGGTAATGGGGGATTCATAGTTAAACACGAATCCCTTACAGCCGACAAGGTGCATTATTATAGGAAAGATAGGGTCCATTTAGAGACAGTTGCCCTAGATATTATTTTAAAGGACATTCGTAAGGCCATAGCAACCCTCCTTTAAGTCCGGTTGGGTTTGTCTTTTGTTTGTTGGCGGCACAGTTATCATCACAATGCTATCTGGTGGCGGGAGGTAACGGCCCTGTTGCATTGGAAAGGGTGAATGGGGGGAGTGATGACCAATCTAAAAGTGAGAGGGGTGGATAGCCTCAAGTGCACGTGAGGTGCCCCTCCTTCCCCTTGCTGGTGGGTCACGTGATCTCATTAACCCCTTAGTAGCAATTTTTCTATGAGCAGAGGTCCCGCTCTGCTGCAGTTTCCGTTTGGGCCGTTTACCTTCTGCAGTGCTGGGTTGTCATTATAGCATTCGTTACAGCCGCCATCATCACCATGTTGGTTCATAGTTAGTTATTTAATTAATAAATGTTTAACCTGTGACGGTTAAAAATTTACCCACAAAAAGTTGTTGTGTTTTTATTATAGAGTTAAGTTGTTAAATGCACCCTGTCTTCGGCTAGCGACCGGTAGGCATTTAATCCCTTAAGGCAGTGTAGGGCACAATTGGGCCTGGAGCAAAGCTAAGGGTCAAAGCTGTAGGGAGAGATAGGAGAAGAGGGCTGGCTAGGGAGGTTAGTGGCAACAATATTGCATGCAGGGGAGAGGCCCACTACTCACCTTAAAAGTGGGGATCTTCAGCTTCCTGGCCCTCTTCTTCCTGGAATCCGGTGCAGACGAGTTCTTTCCCCTCCCTCCCTCCCTTCCCTACTACATGATGGCTTCCAAATTGAATTTAACATACTAGGCGCTAAGTATGCCTTCTCAGGCTAGCTTAGTAGTCCCATGGTCAATTGAGCATTTCCAAATTTAAAATTTTTCCCCTAGTTAAGGCGACTGGTATGCCTATTCAGGCTAACTTTGTCAGCCACATTAGTTACTAGGCGGCTACCATATTCTGTCTACCTGGCTTGTGGCGGCTGAGTAGCAGATACCCTTCCTAGGGGGTAGTCCCTTATTTATACCCTCTCGGCGGGAGGTAACGGCCCTGTTGCATTGGAAAGGGTGAACGGGGGGAGTGATGACCAATCTAAAAGTGAGAGGGGTGGATAGCCTCAAGTGCACGTGAGGTGCCCCTCCTTCCCCTTGCGGGTGGGTCACGTGATCTCATTAACCCCTTAGTAGAAATTTTTCTATGAGCAGAGGTCCCGCTCTGCTGCAGTTTCCGTTTGGGCCGTTTACCTTCTGCAGTGCTGGGTTGTCATTATAGCATTCGTTACAGCCGCCATCATCACCTTGTTGGTTCATAGTTAGTTATTTAATTAATAAATGTTTAACCTGTGACGGTTAAAAATTTACCCACAAAAAGTTGTTGTGTTTTTATTATAGAGTTAAGTTGTTAAATGTACCCTTTCATCGGCTAGTGACCGGTAGGCATTTAATCCCTTAGGAGGAAGGAAAGAGGTTATGGGCAGTTATTCAAAGTGTCATCTGATCAGATAAGGACTGTGTTGATCTTTTAATACTGTCCCAGCTCAGACCCCAGCTCATAGTAAAAGGGACAACTTAAGCCAGATTGTTGCGGCTCCCCTCCCCCCTGACCCTGCAGTTGGTGGCCGTTATTTGCTTAGTGAAGGGAGAGGGTGGTGTTTTGTAAGACTGCAGCTCCCCTCCACTGGGAAAAAACCTGACTGTGGCTGCAGCGCTGCCTGCACATCTCCAACAGATAGGAGAGCAGCATAGCAGTAACCAATAAATAGTACAACATACATATTACTAGTAGTAACAACTTTGTGTAACTTCTATAGCACAATATGTAGACATAACTGCAGCGTATTTATGCAAAAAAAGTCACTTTATCTTTACATATACTCAGCTTCTGATTTCCCACTATATTGTCTACATAATTTTACAGCACACATTTTTTTCTGATCTGCAGAATAATGATCATGTATTGTCGCCATATACAAGCATGCACCCATTTGGAAGAAATAAACAGGGGTTTACTTAAATATACACTTGTGCATGCTTGTATATGGCGACACAATACATGATTATTATTCTGCAGAAGCTCCAATTAATATTCATCACCATGTGTATGCTTGCAAATACGGATTCAACTCCTCCTTACTATTGCTGCTGCATGCAGTTCACCCTCACAGCTTAGTGTCCTCCATACTCAGTCACACGGTACACCCTACAGCTCCATGTGTCTTCTTCATGTCTCTCCCACACAGCCACAATCCTGCAGCACTCCTGTAACTTGCTTCCTGTTCCTGGCTTGTGCAGTAGATCATCGCAGTCAGCAAAAAAATAGAAGGAAACTTAAAAAAAAGTGCTCCCCCTGCTGCCCGCCCATAGAAATGGCCAACTCACACAGTGAAAATTGTGCGATTAAGAAAGGTATAGGCTCTGTTATGAGCGGAGCAGCAGGCACATAGTAAAAATGTGCAAATGGCTATGGCAGGCTATACCTCTCTACCGCACGTGCAGTAGAGAGGTATAGAGGTAGATAAAAGTATTTTTTTTTATGAAACTGGACAGTCTAGACTGAAACATTTTTTGGCTGAATAAATATAATTTTTCCAATAGGGGGGCTATTGGAGAAATTATATTTATTAAGTATTTTTTGTTCTGGGTAGAGGCCCTGGGCTGTTAATCTGCCTAGGGACCTGCACTTGCTAGGGCCGTCCCTGGCGTCTTTAATGTTCTTGTTATCATAAGAAAACACATAAAAATAAGGCCCAGTTCCACTCAACTGTTCCTAATTATCAGCATAATTCTTCATTATATACATAAACAGTTGTTCCAATAGTACAAATGGTATATTGCAATGTATACAATGTTATAGTGCTCCACATTAGTGGATTTATGTTTTTTTTATATATAAAATGTTGTGTATTACCTTAAATGATTTTTTTTTTTCATTATAAAAGCTGTGGGCGAGGTTGTGGGTGGAGATTTGCGGGGTTGTGGGCGGAGATTGTGCAGGGTTGGGGCAGAGATTGGGCGGGGTTGGGGCGGAGAGAAAGGGGGCCCCATTTTGTCATCCTGCCTTGGGCCCCGCAATGGCTAAGGCCGGCCCTGCCCCAACTTGCATACCATTGCAGGTAACACAGTCACTACATCTGAAACCACCTTGTTGTGTAGATTTAAAGGGACAGTCTACCATAGAATTGTTATTGTTTTAAAAGATAGATAATCCCTTTATTACCCACTCCCCAGTTTTGCACAACCAACACAGTTATATAAATACACTTTTTACCTCTGTGATTACCTTGTATCTAGGAACCTTCTTCCAGCCCCCTGATCACATGACTGTGACTGTTTATTATCTATTGTCTTAAATTTAGCATTGTTTTGTGCTAAATCTTAAATAACTCCCTGTGCCTGAACACAGTGTTATCTATATGGCCCACGTGTACTTTCTGTCTCTTTGTGTTGAAAAGAGATTTAAAAACCATGTGATAAGAGGCAGCCCTCAAAGGCTTAGAAATTAGCATATGAGCCTACCTAGGTTTAGTTTAAACTAAGAATACCAAGAGAAAAAAGCAAATTTGATGATAAAAGTAAATTGGAAAGTTGATTAAAATTAAAAGTCCTATCTGAATAATGAAAGTTTAAATTATACTAGACTGTCCCTTTAAGCCAGGTGTCCTTCTTATAGCACTCTCTTGATTCCATCTTAACTAAGAGGTCCCGTATATTCCTAGATCTTCGATATACCATCGTTGGGGGCCTCATTTTCCCATCAGTCAGGCTTTTACCAGTTTGCAGAATGTCCCAGCGTCTATGCACTGATTCACTAATTTGAGTGTATGCAGGAGTAAAGGTAGGGTGACCATATTGCTGATTTAAAAAGGGACACATATGAAAAATACATTTGTCAGGGTTCTTATACAAAATATTTATTTAAACAGTGCTGAAAAGAACCCTGACATATATATTTTCATGTGTCCCTTTTTAAAGCGGCAATATGGTCACCCTAAGTAAAGGTAATTACAAAATTGAGACAAGGATATATATATATATATAGCTTGAATAGCAGAAGAAAAAGCCGGCACTTCTCCCAGGATGTAGAATAAAAACGATCTTTATTTCATTAACATTAAAATAAGTAGGAAGGAATGCAAAGCTAGAAAGTATGCTTTACATGTTTCGGCAATTATAGCCTTAATCATAAGCATCATGCTTATGATTAAGGCTATAATTGCCGAAACATGTAAAGCATACTTTCTAGCTTTGCATTCCTTCCTACTTATTTTAATGTTAATGAAATAAAGATCGTTTTTATTCTACATCCTGGGAGAAGTGCCGGCTTTTTCTTCTGCTATTCAAGCTACCTACTTTCCCTGACCGGCTTTTGGACACCTCTCAGCTGTGCTGTGGACCAGTTCATTCTAAGTGGCGTGTTGGGAGACCGATTATCAGACCGCTATTGGAGGATTGCAACACGTGATATCCGGAAGTGCATTGGAGCCCGGGTTTAGAGGCGGCAGGAGCGCATACTGAAGACAAACGCCAGCCGTCTTGTGCACGATCCTGTTGGTCAGATTTTCCCTCTTACCTGGGGTGGTGAGTAACCGTCCTCTGGTATTGCTATGGACTTTCTGTGAATATTTCAGGCTGCACTTGATATCATATACGACTCAGTTCATGGAACATTGTTACACATAGCGTTTTTGTGAAAGTGTATGCGCTCCGCTTTCTGCTACTCACTAACTTCTATCTCTTGTTATGTTATAACTGTGGACAGGAGCTGGTTGTGAATCATTTTTTCTTTCTTTCTACAAAACGTATATATACAGGGAGTGCAGAATTATTAGGCAAGTTGTATTTTTGAGGATTAATTTTATTATTGAACAACAACCATGTTCTCAATGAACCCAAAAAACTCATTAATATCAAAGCTGAATAGTTTTGGAAGTAGTTTTTAGTTTGTTTTTAGTTATAGCTATTTTAGGGGGATATCTGTGTGTGCAGGTGACTATTACTGTGCATAATTATTAGGCAACTTAACAAAAAACAAATATATACCCATTTCAATTATTTATTTTTACCAGTGAAACCAATATAACATCTCAACATTCATAAATATACATTTCTGTCATTCAAAAACAAAACAAAAACAAATCAGTGACCAATATAGCCACCGTTCTTTGCAAGGACACTCAAAAGTCTGCCATCCATGGATTCTGTCAGTGTTTTGATCTGTTCACCATCAACATTGCGTGCAGCAGCAACCACAGCCTCCCAGACACTGTTCAGAGAGGTGTACTGTTTTCCCTCCTTGTAAATCTCACATTTGATGATGGACCACAGGTTCTCAATGGGGTTCAGATCAGGTGAACAAGGAGGCCATGTCATTAGATTTTCTTCTTTTATACCCTTTCTTGCCAGCCACGCTGTGGAGTACTTGGACGCGTGTGATGGAGCATTGTCCTGCATGAAAATCATGTTTTTCTTGAAGGATGCAGACTTCTTCCTGTACCACTGCTTGAAGAAGGTGTCTTCCAGAAACTGGCAGTAGGACTGGGAGTTGAGCTTGACACCATCCTCAACCCGAAAAGGCCCCACAAGCTCATCTTTGATGATACCAGCCCAAACCAGTACTCCACCTCCACCTTGCTGGCGTCTGAGTCAGACTGGAGCTCTCTGCCCTTTACCAATCCAGCCACGGGCCCATCCATCTGGCCCATCAAGACTCACTCTCATTTCATCAGTCCATAAAACCTTAGAAAAATCAGTCTTGAGATAATTCTTGGCCCAGTCTTGACGTTTCAGCTTGTGTGTCTTGTTCAGTGGTGGTCGTCTTTCAGCCTTTCTTACCTTGGCCATGTCTCTGAGTATTGCACACCTTGTGCTTTTGGGCACTCCAGTGATGTTGCAGCTCTGAAATATGGCCAAACTGGTGGCAAGTGGCATCTTGGCAGCTGCACGCTTGACTTTTCTCAGTTCATGGGCAGTTATTTTGCGCCTTGGTTTTTCCACACGCTTCTTGCGACCCTGTTGACTATTTTGAATGAAACGCTTGATTGTTCGATGATCACGCTTCAGAAGCTTTGCAATTTTAAGAGTGCTGCATCCCTCTGCAAGATATCTCACTATTTTTGACTTTTCTGAGCCTGTCAAGTCCTTCTTTTGACCCATTTTGCCAAAGGAAAGGAAGTTGCCTAATAATTATGCACACCTGATATAGGGTGTTGATGTCATTAGACCACACCCCTTCTCATTACAGAGATGCACAACACCTAATATGCTTAATTGGTAGTAGGCTTTCGAGCCTATACAGCTTGGAGTAAGACAACATGCATAAAGAGGATGATGTGGTCAAAATACTAATTTGCCTAATAATTCTGCACTCCCTGTATATATATATATATATATATATATATATATATATATATATATATAATCTCAAAAAGCATAGTATTAATCTGCAGTGAGCCAATAACTTGGGATTACATATCCAATGATTATACTTTTCTATACAGATACTTTATGTTCCCATAAGTGAGTGTATTTATAATTGGTTGTATAACCAGTTTATATCAGCAATATGTTTTGTATGCTCTGTCCTATATATATATATATATATATATATATATATATATATATATATATATATATATATTAAAGCCCCAAGTACAGTGGAGGCTCCTCCATAGGAGCACTTCCGCACTTCATCCCCCAAGGAAAAAAGGAAAAAAGGCAATAAAATACATTTTGTGGCTTAAAGGGACATGAAACACAACATTTTTCTGTCATGATTCAGATAGACAATACAATTTTAATCAACTTTCTAATTTACTATTATCTAATCTGTTTCATTCTCTTGGTATCATTTGTTGAAGGAGCAGCAATGCACTACTAGTTTCTAACTGAACACATGGGTGAGCCAATCACATTCAATATATATATGCAGTCACCAATCAACAGCTAGAACCTAGTTTCTCTGCTGCTCATGAACTTGCCTAGATAAACCTTTCAGCAAATGATAACAAGAGAAGGAAGCAAATTAAATAATAGAAGTAAATTAGAAAGTTGTCTTCAAATTGTATGCTCTATCTTAATCAAATTTTTGGGTTTCATGTCCCTTTAAAGGGATAATTTAGTCAAAATTAAACTTTCATGATTCAGAGACAGCATGCAATTTTAAGCAACTTTCTAAATTACTCCTATTATCAATTTTTCTTCGCTCTCTTGATATCTTTACTTTAAAAAGCTTAGGAGCCAGCCCATATTTGGTTCAGAACCTGGGTAGCTCTTACTGATTGGTGTGTAAATGTAGCCATCCAATAAGCAAGCGATTCCCAGGTGCTGAACCAAAAATGGGCCGGCTCCTAAACTTACTTTCCAGCTTTTAAAATAAAGATACCAAGAGAACAAAGATAATTTGATAAATTTGGTAAATTAGAAAGTTGCTTAAAATTGTATGCTCTAGATTACATGCCCTGAGGAGTTCCGGAGGAGGAGTTCAGGTGTGTGGTCACGAGTTGCACCTGCTCTGCATTACCTCCCTTCCAAGCTTGTTTGGCGAGATACCTGTGCCTAAAACCCCAGACCGTGGTTTGCTTGGATAGCTGAATAGATTGCTACTGGGACTTCTATGGTGCTATAACACCGCACCTGAGCTGTATGCTACTACCTTGGGAAGGATTCATTCCTTTAATGGTGTAAATAAAAACTGCTGAAACCTGAAATGGGGACCTGAGATAAAGTACACCGCATACTCTTTTCCCTGCTGGGCAATCACAGGGAAAGATCTCCCTACTTAGTGGGGGCTCCTGCTTGGACATCTCACTCAACCGGCGGGGAAGGTTTGCCAGTGAAGAGGGACGCGGTGCCCCGCTGTTCAGAACTGCCGCCTGCCCCAGGAGGGGTTCCCTGACGCTGAATTCGTGCGGGGCGTGACACGATACGCTGCCTGTTGAAAATCTCTATACCCGTGGTGTGGAGGTTGGAGTCAGAGCTCTCTGCTGCAAAGCTGGTTCGGTGTGCACGGCCGAGATCCTCAGAGTCACAGCGCTTCACACAGCTACAGTGTTTAACAACCCTACCCCCCCTCCCACCGGTTCTGCGCGAGGGGTGAGGTATGAGAGTGCTTGCTGGGCTGCTCCTGGAGTAGCGGTGTGGAGTTCTTTTTACCAAGCGTATATGCCTCAGTGACAACTATCAACGGGGCTAGCTTCTCCGGACTCCCCCCTCCCACCGATGCTGCGAGAGAGGGGTAGTCACGGAGAGACGCCGTCTGGATTTCCACTTCACACCTGTCAATAAGGACTGGTAAAGTACCGCTGGCTAGACTGATTTTTCTCCCCTTCATCTCTGCCTTAAAGGTTTTTTCTTGGTTTGCTGTGGAGTAATAACTTTCTTCCCGTCTTTAGTTACTTGAACAGTGACCCCTTCCCCGGTCAATTACTCCCTGTGTAAGGGTAGTTAAACAAAGCTTGTAACTGGGGGTAAAAAAGGAAAGAGACGAAGGACAGGATACCTGGACTTTAATCAGTTAGCTGAAAAAGTGTCAGGCTGAAGTATTCTATTAGAAGTTGTGTAGGCAGGGGTTCAATTTTGACTCTTTTTTTTGATTTTTTGATTATTTGACTTTTTTTGCGTCCTCTGCCTTAAAGTGCCATAAAAAGCAATCAGGTTCCTGACTAACAACTATGGAGATCTCTGTTGATTAGGACCTAGGAATGTTTATAAAAATATGTTTGTAACTGTCTGGTTTAAGCTCTAGTATTATCAGACATTCTAGGCAATCATAGTACTTTCTATATTATAAACGGGGACTGGTATTACAGTAGGACTGTTTCTTTTTTCTGTTAGAGGCTTTGGATAGTTAACATGATATGTTAGTGTTTAGGTAAAAGGTTTTTGTAAGGAGCCTTCTCTATACACACTATAATACTCAGAGTTCCTTAGATTACACTCATTTGGTTACAGATTTACTCTGAACAACCCTATTATATAACTGCTGAACCATTGAGCATCTGCACTAATTTATCTTTATGGTTTATATTAAAGGGGAGATTGCTCAAAGCACTGAGACACATCATGGATAATTAAGTAAGGGAGGAAGGGCTAGGATGTACAAAAATAACTAACTGACTTTGTAATTCTGTTAATCATAGCCCACTCTTCACAAGGGTACGTTTCTGCAGGTTAATCACAAGAAATGTTATTCTAGACTTTCTGTATTATAGAAGATTGTGAATATAACTGTGTAAACTGATTATACTATAACTCCTTGAGAGCTGGGAAACTCCTAAAGAAAGACAAAAAAGAAAAAAAAAAAAAAAAAAAAAATAGTATTCAAAACTAAACTCACCTGAAAGAGGGGTATTGTTTAAATTAATTAAAAGGTTTAGGGTGCCCTCAGATTAGCCACCTGGATCACTGAGGTTTATCCTAGTTAAGGGTCAGCGCGTACCACCTGGTTGATTGTAGACAGATAAAGCGGGCTCTTCTTACTTATCTATTTATTTATTTGGTTTTTTTTTTTTCTGCTTGTTCCCCCCCTTTTTTTTTTTTTTTTTTTTTCTTTTGCTTAGGAGACAGGGATTCCTAACTGAATTCACTTAATTAACACTTTGTCTCCCTTCACACCCTCCTTTTTCCTTTTTTTTTTCCTTTTTTTAACTCCTTTTCCCTCACCTTAATCACTGAACACCTCACTTAGCACACTCACTTTTTCCCCCCCCCCCTTCACCCCCCCCGGGTTTTTTTTTTTTTTTTTTTGTTTTTTTTTCCCCTTTCCTTTTCCCACATTAGTCACTAATCATTCAATCAACCCACTGAATACCCACACTTTCTCGTACTCCTCTCCTCCCCCCCCTTCCTTTCTTTTTTCCCTCTTTTTTTTTTTTTTTTTTTCTCCCCCCCTCTCTCTCCTCACTTTTTCCTTACACGAGTTATTAATTAATCACTATTTTCTTCACTTTAGTACACAGCACATGGATAAGTTTCTTAATAGTCACGGCAAATCCCTGTCCAAGTATGACAAATAAACAGAAAGATAGGAGAGCTAAAAATATAACTGATACCCCTATAGATGCACATTCAGCTGAGCCACTAAATACCCAAGCTTTAGTAGATAGTATCTCCGAGGCCCTAGCTCCAAAATTCGAGACCTTGAGATTGGAGATCAAACAAGACATTATGTCCCTCACCCAAGGACTCAAACAATTCTCAAACAGGGTGCAAGAAGTCGAACAGAGAGTCTCGGATCTAGAAGATCTTAGCACAATACATAGTTCCAAGCTGGACACTGCCGACTCTAAGTTGGGGAAAATTCAGTCTAAACTAGAGGAGTTAGAAAACCGTTCCAGAAGGAACAACTTCAGAATCATAGGGGTCCCAGAAGGGAAGCAATATGAAGATCTGAATAAGTTTGTCTCTGAGACATTAGTACAGTTACTTAAAATTCCACAAACATACCCTAAAATTGTTATTGAAAGAATACATAGATTAGGCAGACCTCCCATGGACAGTACAGGGAATGCTAGACCTAGACCAGTTATAGTTAAAGTTTTAAATTTTCAGGACAAAACTACTATTTTTGAATATTATCGTAAAAACCAGCCTGTTGTCATGGGGAGTTCAAATATTCTCCTGTTTCAGGATTTTTCCACGGAAACAGCAATAAAGAGAAGGGAGCTCTCGCCAATTTGCACTAAGCTCATTAATTTAGGTATTCGAGCTACCTTAATCTATCCTGCGAGACTCAAAGTCTGGATCAAGGATGAAATTTATTTTGCTGAATCCCCCAAAGATGCAAGGGAACTCTTAGCTAAACTTAATCTCCCTGCCTAGTTGAATGGTTCCCAAACATGGTAGAGTATGGGTTATGGGGCAATCTCGTGTCCCTCCCCTCCTTCCCCTCTCCCCCCCCCCCCCTTTTTTTTTTTTTTTTTCTCTTCTTCCTCCTCTCTCTCCATCCCCCCTCCCACTCCACTGATTTTGGTAGGCTCAAATTTCAAATATGCAAGAGCTAGATAGTATTAAATTTGCTTCGTGGAATATTGGAGGCCTGACATCCCCCATTAAAAGAAAAGCAATATTAAATCAGTTAAGAAAGATAAACACCGATATTGCATTCCTTCAGGAAACACACTTGAAAATTGAGGAAGTTTTGAAATTAAAATCATCATGGGTGAGGGAGGTATATGCATCTCCAAGTGTAGATAGAAAAAGAGGGGTGGCTATTTTACTTGGAAAAAAGATTATGGTAAATGGTCTGCAAGTTTTAAGTGTTAAAATAGATCCCGAAGGACGTTTTATTATGCTGAAAATCAGAGTGGCAAAAATAACATATACACTGTGTAATGTTTACGCTCCTAATGTGATAGATTCAATATTCTGGGATTCCTTACAAACCAAAATAATGTTTTTTCAGGAAGGATACCTGATTTGTGGGGGAGATTTTAATATGACCCCACAATATCCTTTAGACAGGCTAAGAGCTGATTCGAAACAGAGGAAAAACAAAAAAGATAAATTGGAAACTAAGATTATTAAAAATATCACTCAGAATTTGGCTGTAAAAGACATATGGAGATTACAAAACCCTGATGTTAGAGACTTTACGTGCCTTTCTAAGGCACACAAGTCACTCTCCAGAATTGACTTATTTCTTATGGATGATAGGTTGCTTAAATTGAAAGTTAAGGCAGAAATTCTACCGATATCTCTTTCGGACCATGGTCCTATTTCTCTCCAAATTCAACAAGTTGAGGTGAGGACTAGACAGTCGCGTTTTTACTTCCCAACCTACTTATCAAAAGATTTAAAATTTAAAAATTGGCTCAAACTTAAATTTGAAGAATACGCAGAACATAATTCTGAGTATCTAGACCGCCCGGTGGTATTTTGGGAGGCGGCGAAGGCAGTCTTAAGAGGGGAAATAATATCATTTAGCTCCAATATAGTCAAAAAACTTAAAGCTAGAGAGAAAGAAATGCTTAGGTCATTGTCTAACTCGTACAATCAATATTTGTTAGCAAAAACGCAGGTAAATTGGTTAAGATACACAAGAGCTAAGAAAGAGAGAGATACTTACCTTATCCATCAAACAACTCAAAAAGATATAAAAACACAAGCTAAGTTCTATAGATTTGGCAACAAATCAGGGAAACTTTTAACTAAGTTAGTTAAAGGAGCGAAAGGCTCGACGACGATTGAATCAATTCAGAGTGAGGGGGAAACACTTACTACGACCGAAGAGATCTTGAGGAATTTTACAAAATATTACCAAGACATTTATACATTAAGAAAATCAGATAAGAGTCAATCTGATCAATTTTGGAGTAATATGATTCTCCCAACTATTACAATAGAAGATAGGGAAAATTTAAATACCCCTATTCGTGAATCTGAAATTGAGAGAGCTATTTTTAAACTTGCACTGGATAAGACACCGGGTCCAGATGCGTTACCAAACGAATTCTACAAAATTCTCTCCCCAGTGATAGTACCGAGTCTTTGCAAAATGTATAATGCCATCTATATTGACGGGGTTCAAATTCCATCCTCCTTTTCGGCTTCAAATACAACCTTAATACCTAAGCAGGGGAAAGATCCTAGTCTGAAAGGTTCTTACAGACCTATAGCTCTCTTGAACACAGATTATAAAATCTTAACCTCTGTGTTAGCAGATAGGCTACAACCTTTATTAAACTCTATTATTCATACCGATCAAGCAGGATTTCTCGCTAACCGCAATTCATCTGCAAAGATAAGAGAGATTTTGTTACTTGTGGATTATTTTTCACAGGGGCGGGAGGAGGAAGAGGACACCCCCGACATGGCAGTTATTTCAATAGATGCTGAAAAAGCATTTGATTCTATACATTATGATCATATAATTCATTCTCTGTCCAAATTTGGTTTTGAAGGTAAATTTTCTCAATTTATAAGGAATCTCTATAATAAACCTCATACAAGGTTGTTAGTTAATAGTATACTCTCCCCAGAAATCACGCTGGAGAGGGGAACACGCCAGGGATGTCCTCTTTCTCCCCTGCTTTTTGATCTCTCAATAGAACCTCTGGCAATTGCAGTTAGACACCAGTTAGAAGGCATAAAAATTCGAAGAAAGGAGCTTAAAATTGCCTTATATGCCGATGATATTCTCTTATATTTATCTAATATCAAAAAAAACCTCCCAATATTATTATCCATTATCAGTCAATTTGGATCCTTTTCAGGATATAAAATAAATAACTCAAAATCGGAATTTCTCTGGTTAAGGAAGAAAAGTGACGCGTCTTTAAACATACCTTTTAAAATAGTCTCTGACTCATTCAAATACTTGGGCGTCTTAGTACCTTCAAACATAGAAAATCTCTATGATTTTAATATTCCCCCAATACTTCTAGATATCAAGCAGAAATTGAAAAATTGGCAAAACCTCCCCCTATCTATCTCAGGTCGGGTAGTCCTATTTAAAATGGTTTTATTGCCAAAATTGCTGTACATTCTACAAAATGTTCCAATTATACTCAAGGGGAAGGATATTCGGACACTGAATACTCTGTTGAGAAACTTTATATGGCAAGGCAAGGTCCCAAGAATTGCTCTCTCTAAGATACAGCTACCTCGAAGTTATGGGGGCTTTGCACTCCCAGATCTGCGTCTTTATAACTATGTTTTTTTAGCACGCATAGTAGCAGATTGGTTCCTGTCTAAGGATTATGTTACAAATAACGAACTAGAAAATAGTATTTGTTACCCATTTCTACCAACGGCTTTGACACATTGTAAATTAAAATCAATACCTCAAGAGCTGAAAGGGTTTAAAACTATATATAATCCTATACAGAGCTGGTGGAAAATGGGTAAACTCATGGACCTGGACTGTAGAGTGTCAAAGTTCCTTTCATTTGTAGGTAATCCTCAATTTCTAGCAGGTATACACTCAGCAGTGTTCCTAAGATGGCACAGTTTAGGCCTGGGTAGGGTTATTCAATTCATTGATAATGAGAACCAGTGTGTGAAAACTTTTGAGTCATTAAAACAAGAATTCAATCTGCTTAATAAAGAATTCTTTGCGTACCTACAGGCTAGACACTTTGTAGAAGAGTTACGGAAGGAAGTAAATAGACCATGGTCTTGGGGGAATCTTGAAGGGTGGTTAAACATGGTGGAAAAGGGACACTTGTCTATCACTCCATGTTACCAGTTACTTATCTCCCTTAAGGGCCGATTGAATTTGGAGAAACTTTCAACAGAGTGGAACACCTTAGCACATGATGGAAACATTAATCCACAGCTTGTGCAGGGTTCGTTTACTAGAATAGCACAAATTACACTATCTTCTACCTGGAGGGAGTCACATGTGAAACTCCTTTATAGGGCATACTTTACCCCAGAAAAAGGTCTCAGATGCGGAAATTTAGATTTTAATAAATGTCCAAAATGTTCGAAACCCGCAGCTGACCTTGTTCATATGATATGGAACTGTCCTAGAGTAAGTCAATTCTGGATGAAACTAGAATATTGGTTGAAGAACTCCCTTAAGATCTCTCCATTAGAATTCTCTTTGACTTATAATGTGTTCTTAAGGAAAGACAAGGGGAAGCTACACCCACAACATAAACTAATCAATATGACAATAATTGCAGCTAGATATTTAATATTTAAAAGATGGAAAACGAATGTAACTCCAACTATCATGGAAGTGAAAAACTGTTTAAAAAAACAGTGTATACTAGAACAGAGGGACACGGACATGAATAACGAAGGAGATATTAGAAAGTTCTTTCTAAAATGGTCGCTATTTATTAAGACCCTTTCTGTAACTGAGATTGACTATATGATTTTTCCATTTAGAAATTCGGAACTGGTATTACTCGGAGTATGGTAAAAATGTATCCCAACTTATACGATTCCCAACACTGGGGTGGGGGATGGGGGAGGGAGAGAGAGCAGAGGTTAATCCTACCCTTTTAATTCTTTGATCCCCCTTTTTTTTTTTTTTTCTCTTTTCTTTCTTTCTTCTTTTTTTCTCTGTTTGGAGGAGGGGGCTGCGGGGGGAAGGCGGGTTGGTTAATACAAACGATGTTATGATCAGAGGCGATTATAAATAGAGGTGATCCTTAAAATACATCAGTACAAGGAGTCAAACTAAAGATAGGTCAATTTCAAGACCCAACTTATAAAGTATTTTTTTTTTAGGTACACTGGACTGAAAGTTGTAGTCTATGGAATATGTGTAAACTTTATTCATATTTGTTCTTTGAATGTTGTATTAAGGTAATTACCTTTATCGTGGTTTTTTGTTGTACCTCTGAGTGTGATATCAATAAAAATTATTTTGAAAAAAAAAAATTGTATGCTCTATCTGAATCATGAAAGTCTATTTTTGACTAGACTATCCCTTTAAAAGAAATGGGGCAATGCACTGTACCACACAAACACACATATATAATACACAAAGAGATATATATATACACATACATACACACACTCAGACACATACACAGGACCTCAGGTGTACACAGCCCACATACACACAGCCCCTACACATACATACACCACCCCACACACACACAATCACACACACATACAGCACACACACAGCCCGCACACCCCACACACACATACACAAACACACAGTCCACACACACACACAGTTCACACACACAGTCCACACACAGGCCACACACACAGCCCACACACACACACTTCCCACACACACACAGCCCCCCACACACACACACACAGCCCACACACACACAGCCCCCCCACACACACAGCCCCCCACACACACACAGCCCACACACACACACACAGCCCACACACACACAGCCCACACACACAAACACAATAAATAAATAAAATAAATGGTGCCCCCAGCAATAAAATGAAGCCCCCTGCCCCCCCTGCAATAAAATAAAGCCCCCAGCCCCCCTGCAATAAAATGAAGCCCCCAGCCCCCTGCAATAAAATGATGCCCCAGCAATAAAATGATGCCCCATCTCCCCTGCAATAAAATGATGCCCCCTGCAATAAAATGATGCCCCCCAACAAAAGTATGATGCCCCCAACAAAAGTATGATGCCCCCAGCAATAAATGATTCCCCCAGCCCCACTGCAATGATGCCCCAGCAATAAAATTAAACCCCCAGCCCCCCTGTAATAAAACGATGCCCAGTCCCCCTGCAATAAAATGATTCTCTCAGCCCCCTGCAAAAAATGATGCCCCAGCAATAAAATTATGCCCCAGCCCCTGCAATAAAATGATGCCCCCAACAAAAATATGATGCCCCCCAGCACCCCTGCAATAAATGATGCACTCAGCAATAAAATTAAGCCCCCAGCCCTACTGCAATAAATGATGCCGCCTGCAATAAAATGATGCCCAGCCCCCTGCAATAAATGATACCCCCAGCCCCCTGCAATAAATGATGCCCCCAGCCCCCCTGCAATGATGCCCCCTGCAATAAAATTATGCCCACCAACAAAAGTATGATGCCCCCAACAATAAATGATTCCCCCAGCCCCACTGCAATGATGACCCCAGCAATAAAATTAAACCCCCAGCCCCCTGCAATAAAATGATGCCCAGTCCCCCTGCAATAAAATGATGCTCTCAGCCCCCCTGCAATAAAATGATGCCCCCAACAAAAATATGATGCCCCCCAGCACCCCTGCAATAAATGATGCACTCAGCAGTAAAATTAAGCCCCCAGCCCTCCTGCAATAAATGATGCCCTCTGCTATAAAATGATGCCCAGCCCCCTGCAATAAATGATGCCCCAGCCCCCTGCAATAAATGATGCCCCCAGCCCACTGCAATGATGCCCCCAGCAATAAAAGTAATCCCCCAGCCCCCCTGCAATAAAATAATGTTCATTCCCACTGCAATAAAATGATGCCCCCAGCAATAAAATGAAGCCCCTTGTAATAAAATGAAGCCCATTCCCCCTGCAATAAAATGATGCCCCTGCAATAAAAATATCCCCCAGCCCTTTGCAAAAAAATTATGCTCCCTGCTATAAAATGATGCCCCCAACAAAAATATGATGTCCTCAGCCCCCCAGCAATAAAATGAATCCCTCCTGCAATAAAATGATGCCCGAGCCCCCTGCAATAAAATGAAGCCCCCTGCAATTAAACAAAGCACAGTCCCCCTGCAATAAAATTATTCCCCAGCCCCCTGCACAAAAATTATGCCCCTGCAATAAAATGATGCCCCCAGCCCCTGCAATAAATGATCCCCCCAGCCCCACTGCAATGATGCCCCTAGCAATAAAATGATGCCCAGTCCCTCTGCAATAAAATGATGCCCCGTCCCCACTGCAATAAATGATGCCTCCAGCAATAAAATTAAGCCCCCCTGCAATAAAATAATGCCCCTTGCAATAAAATGATGCCCCACTGCAAAACAAATGATGCCCCAGCTCCCCTGCAATAAAATGATGCCCCCAGCCCCTGCAATAAAATGATGCCCCAACAAAAATATGATGCCCCCAGCACCCCTGCAATAAATGATGCACCCAGCAATAAAATGAAGCCCCCAGCCCCCCTGCAATAAAATGATGCCCCAGCCCCACTGCAATAAAATGATGCCCCCAGCCCCACTGCAATAAATGATGCCCCCAGCAATAAAATGAAGCCCCCTGCAATAAAATGATGCCCCTGCAATAAAATGATGCCACCAGCCCCCCTGCAATAAATGATTCCCCCAGCCCCACTGCAATGATGCCCCCAGCAATAAAATGATGCCCAGTCCCCACTGCAATAAAATTATGCTCCATCCCCACTGCAATAAATGATGCCCCCAGCAATAAAATGAAGTCCCCAACAATAAAATTAAGCCCCCTGCAATAAAATGATGCCCCCAGCCCCCCTGCAATAAATGATTCCCCCAGCCCCACTGAAATGATGCCCCCAGCAATAAAATGATGCCCAGTCCCCCTGCAATAAAATGATGCCCCATCCCCACTGCAATAAATTATGCCCCCAGCAATAAAATGAAGACCCCAGCAATAAAATGAATACCGCCTGCAATAAAATAATGCCCAGTCCCCCTGCAATAAATGATGCCCCCAGCCCACTGCAATGATGCCCCCAGCAATAAAAGTAATCCCCCAGCCCCCCTGCAATAAAATAATGTTCATTCCCACTGCAATAAAATGATGCCCCCAGCAATAAAATGAAGCCCCTTGTAATAAAATGAAGCCCAGTCCCCCTGCAATAAAATGATGCCCCTGCAATAAAAATATCCCCCAGCCCTTTGCAAAAAAATTATGCTCCCTGCTATAAAATGATGCCCCCAACAAAAATATGATGTCCTCAGCCCCCCAGCAATAAAATGAATCCCTCCTGCAATAAAATGATGCCCGAGCCCCCTGCAATAAAATGAAGCCCCCTGCAATTAAACAAAGCACAGTCCCCCTGCAATAAAATTATTCCCCAGCCCCCTGCACAAAAATTATGCCCCTGCAATAAAATGATGCCCCCAGCCCCTGCAATAAATGATCCCCCAGCCCCACTGCAATGATGCCCCTAGCAATAAAATGATGCCCAGTCCCTCTGCAATAAAATGATGCCCCGTCCCCACTGCAATAAATGATGCCTCCAGCAATAAAATTAAGCCCCCCTGCAATAAAATAATGCCCCTTGCAATAAAATGATGCCCCACTGCAAAAAAAATGATGCCCCAGCTCCCCTGCAATAAAATGATGCCCCCAGCCCCTGCAATAAAATGATGCCCCAACAAAAATATGATGCCCCCAGCACCCCTGCAATAAATGATGCACCCAGCAATAAAATGAAGCCCCCAGCCCCCCTGCAATAAAATGATGCCCCAGCCCCACTGCAATAAAATGATGCCCCCAGCCCCACTGCAATAAATGATGCCCCCAGCAATAAAATGAAGCCCCCTGCAATAAAATGATGCCCCTGCAATAAAATGATGCCACCAGCCCCCCTGCAATAAATGATTCCCCCAGCCCCACTGCAATGATGCCCCCAGCAATAAAATGATGCCCAGTCCCCACTGCAATAAAATTATGCTCCATCCCCACTGCAATAAATGATGCCCCCAGCAATAAAATGAAGTCCCCAACAATAAAATTAAGCCCCCTGCAATAAAATGATGCCCCCAGCCCCCCTGCAATAAATGATTCCCCCAGCCCCACTGAAATGATGCCCCCAGCAATAAAATGATGCCCAGTCCCCCTGCAATAAAATGATGCCCCATCCCCACTGCAATAAATTATGCCCCCAGCAATAAAATGAAGACCCCAGCAATAAAATGAATACCGCCTGCAATAAAATAATGCCCAGTCCCCCTGCAATAAAATGATGCCCTCTGCAATAAAATGATGCTCTCAGCCCCCCTGCAAAAAATGATGCCTCACCAATAAAATGATGCCCCCAGCCCCTGCAATAAAATGATGCCCCCAACAAAAATATGATGCCCCCCAGCACCCCTGCAATAAATGATGCACTCAGCAATAAAATGAAGCCCCCAGCCCTCCTGCAATAAATAAAGCCCCCTGCAATAAAATGATGCCCAGCCCCCCTGCAATAAATTATGCCCCCAGCCCCCATGCAATAAATGATGCCCCCAGCAATAAAATGAAGCCCAGTCCCCCTGCAATAAAATGATGCCCCATTCCCACTGCAATAAAATGATGCCCCCTGCAATAAAATGATGCCCCCAGCCCCCTGCAAATAAAAAAAGCCCCAGCTCCCCTGCAATAAAATGATGCCCCCAGCCCCTGCAATAAATTGATGCCCACAGCACCCCTGCAATAAATGATGCACCCAGCAATACAATGAAGCCCCCTGCAATAAAATTATGCCCAGCCCCACTGCAAAAAGATGATGCCCCTGCAATAAAATAATGCCCAGTCCCCCTGCAATAAAATGACGTCCCACCCCCACTACAATAAAATGATGCCCCCAGCCCCCCTACAATAAATGATTCCCTCAGCTCCACTGCAATGATGCCCAGTCCCCCTGCAATAAAATTATGTCCCATCCCCACTGCAATAAAATGATTCCCCATCCCTGCTGCAATAAATGATGCCCTCATCCCTGCCCCTGCAATAAAATGATGCCCCCAACAAAAATATGATGCCCCAGCACCCCTGCAATAAATGATGCACCCAGCAATAAAAATGAAGCCCCCAGCCCCCCCTGCAATAAAATGATACTGCAGCCCCATTGCAATAAAATGAAGCCCCTTGCAATAAAATGATGCCCCCTGCAATAACAATATGCCCCCAGACCCCCTGCAAAAAAATGATGCCCCAGCAATAAAATTATGTCCCATCTCCCCTGCAATAAAATGATGCCCCCAACAAAAATATGATGCCCCCAGCAATAAAATGATTTTCCCAGCCCCCCAACAATAAAATTAATCCCCCCTGCAATAAAATTATGCCCCAGCCCCCTTCAATTGACCCCAGCAATAAAATGAAGTCCCCCTGCAATAAAATTATACCCCAGCCCCATGCAATAAAATTATGCCCAGCCCAGGGCCCAGCTCACCTGCCACTGGAGTGCCTTTGAATAATTAAAATGTGGCACTAGTCAGTCACACTCACTGTGTGTGACTGTCTGGGGCCTGGGCCAAAGCAGGGCTCCTCACCTGGCTACGAGTCCGACAGTCTGCGACTGTTGCTCACTCTGCTGCCTGCTGCGCACTGAAGTCCCTCATGAGTGTGACAGGCAGCTATGCTCCATCTCCACCCTCCGGTGCCGTACTCCGCCGTCTCCTCCCCTCAGTGATAGCACCGAATGATTGGAGAATAAAAGTTATATGCTCCAATCATTCAGATGCTGCTGTCACCTGGCATGCCCCATGTGTGTGTCTCGTGGGTCGTGGCCCCCTCCATCAAAATTTATTGCACCGGGGGAAAAAAGGCACGAAAAAAATATATTTAAAAAAAAAAATACAATTAAAAAAATATATATTTTTTGATTACCTTTGTAGCGGACCCCCTGATTGTGGGGCCCGAGGCCGGCCCTGAGTTGGGGACACCGTTCAGCATCCACATAGTAATAAGAGGTTCAAGATCCGCCATCGGTTATCCTGTAATAGCACTCATGTGGTCTATATATTGATTTGCCCATGCTCTTTGTTCTACGTAGGCAAAACAACCACGACTTTCAAAGAAAGGATGGCGATCCGTCGATATGCCATCAGGGAGGCCATCAAAAAGGGCACATCAGATCAACCTGTTGCCCGTCACTTTGCAGAAAACAGGCACAATACATCCAGTTTGAAGACAATGATAATCGATCATGTACCTGTACCAAGGAGGGGTGGAGATCGTGGTAGGATGTTGCTGCAACTAGAAACAAAGTGGATTTATATCCTAGACACAGTGGAGCCTAAAGGGTTAAATATCAAATTGGACTTTGGCTCATTTATAGGATGACTACACTATGTGCTCGATTTATCAAACTTTGTTATAGTTCTCCTTCAAGTTCTCCTCCCAGTTCTCCGCATCTCGCCATCTGATCAGCGCACATGTGCGCAGTTATTTATCAAATAGGTCATATTTTTACATTATTTTGCAAAGTCGAGATGTGGCGTAATATTGATAAATCTCTCCATTAGTCGTATTTTTGCAACATATTTTTTAATAAAATTTAGCATAATTATAGCGCATAATAGCAAATAAATGATAGCTTTATATTTATATATAGAAAATTATAAATAAACAGTGTATTTAAAGCTTATTTATATGTGCATGTACATCAATATTTTTTTTAAAGTTATTTTCTATAGTTTAATAAATAAGAGTTATCATTGTGAAAGTATAATGATCTTAAAGCATAAGATATGTTTGACTGCTGTTAAACAAGCTTTATTATAGAACAAATGTGTTTTATTAACCTTTTTTTCTGTCACTTATTTAGGTAATACATTACCATGATGCAAAAACTTTACAGTTGTCTATCATGTGTAATGTATTTCAAAGATATACCCAAACTATAATATTTCCATTGCATTATCTCTTCTAGGACTACATGTTAACAGTTTTATGTTGTCAAATTAATTTTGAAAAAAATCTTTATACTATGAACAAAACACACAGAGAACAAAATAAATGTATTTCCACATTTATTCATTCATTATTCAATTATTATTTTTTTTTATTACAATAATTCATATTTTTCTCTGAGTTTTTGGACAGTATAGTATGTCCAGAAGAGTATCCAAAACTTCTTTTTTGTTAATCAATATTTGTTGATCTTCAGGAACTGTTAAAAAAAAGAAAAGGTTCTTTTGAGAACATGAAATTCTTATTCAAACTTTCATCATGTCTGTATTCACCTCACATTTTAATTAGAACTAATGATTTACCTAATAATTTTTAAGTTTATGCTAGTAGGATCATAGACCATTGACTAATCCCTTCTCACAGGTCTATACTAAAACTTATCAACACCTAGGTTGTTATTTCCTGCATGTCATCTTGATAATATTGTGTCCACACCCGTGCATTTCATGTGAGCCATCTGTTGCAGATGTAATTTAATACCATTGTGGCATTTTCCAGAGTATTGCATACAATGTAATGATAGAGCTAACAATTTTATTGATATAATATAATTCAATAACTCACCCCAATCATAGCATTGCGTAGAAGTAGAGTCATTGGATTGATGCTCTTCAGCTTCTTCAATGTTTATACCTCCTTCTTCAAGATTAGATGCAAGACATTAACCAATAATTATGAAATTAATTACACCCTGAAAAATTATTAAATCAAGTATTGCTCTCTAAAAATGTCTCCTATAGCAAGATTTTTACAATATTGACTTTTCGAATATGTACAATGCTGATTTCAATCAATATCCCTGGAAGAACATTCTTAAAAAAATGTGAACATATTGAAATAAATAATAATGAAGCAAGCTCATGTGTGACATACACCTAACATAATTTAGAACCTTCATATATTTTCTTGTGGCTGGCCACTATTCAATATCAAATCTTCCATCACATTATTGTTTTGAGCTTCCTCATCAGGTATTTCATCTCTGGTTGTTTCTATATGTAGCTGATCTTCTTCAATTATGTCTATAAATACAATTATAGTCATTAACTCTAATACAAAATAAGATTAGAAATATATATGTAAATAAAATCTACCTCCATTATCAGTGTCATCATCAATGATGGGCATTGGCCTTCTGCGATGTGGTCACCTGCCAATATGTTTTCCTTTTAAGAAAATTTTTAAAAATTGAAAGATACTATAAATGATATGTTCTAAAAATTTTCCTGTAAAGCTAACAGCTCTATTATTACCTGCTGGAATAATACCCTCAGAGTCCATAAACACAGTGGGTAGAGGGTCTGAATCTGCTTCTGGACTGGATGGATTGTAGGTTATTGGGCACAGGTAACGTGGCGCTCTTCGGTTTTTGACTGTAAAATGAAAAAAAATTTCATGTATCTTTCAATTTTGGAAATAAATAGTATACTACAATGTAACTCAACTTGTATGTTTCTAAATTAACAATATCTTAGAATAACTAATAGATTATTAATCCTGTTTCACAATCTTCAATCAGACAAAAAAAGGTACAAAAACAAAACATGTATTCTTACTATAGTTCAACATTCTAGGACTAAACATATTCACCTAGATTTAGAGTTCTGCGTTAGCCGTCAAAAGCAGCGTTAAGGGGTCCTAACGCTGCTTTTGGCCACCCGCTGGTATTTAGAGTCGGCCAGGTAAAGGTGTACCGCTCGCTTTTTAAAGCTGCGACTTTTCCATAACGCAGATCCTCTTACGCCAATTGCGTATCCTATCTTTTCAATGGGATCTTCCTAACGCCGGTATTTAGAATCTTGGCTGAAGTGAGCGGTAGAGTCTCTACTGACAAGACTCCTAACGCCTATGGAAAGGCTGTAGTTAAGAGCTTTATGGGCTAACGCCGGTATATAAAGCTCTTAACTACAGTGCTCTAAAGTACACTAACACCAATAAACTACCTATTTACCCCTAAACCGAGGTCCCCCCACATCGCCGCCACTATAATAAATATTTTTAACCCCTAATCTGCCGACTGCACATTGCCGCCACCTACATTATCCCTATGAACCCCTAATCTGCTGCCCCTAACATCGCCGACACCTACATAATATTTATTAACCCCTAATCTGCCCCCCCAAAGTCGCCGCTACCTAACTTCAAGTATTAACCCCTAATCTGCCGACCGGACCTTGCCGCTACTATAATAAATGTATTAACCCCTAAAGCTAAGTCTAACCCTAACACCCCCTAAATTAAATGTAATTTTAATCTAACAAAATTAATTTACTCTTATTAACTAAAGTATTCCTATTTAAAACTAAATACTTAACTGTAAAATAAACCCTAATATAGCTACAACATAACAAATAATTACATTGCACATTACATGCACGCCACCCAGCCCAGGTGTGTTTCAGATAAATATACTTAATAAGCTAGAAAGCTTCACACTGTGTAGACATGACTTGTTGCAGTGTGGAAACTGGTTAGTGTTAGGACCAGTCTTTATGGGACACCTTGTAAGTGGTGACTGGCTTAGCAGAATATGATCATATTGTGTGACTAAGATCCCATTTCATTTAAAGGCATTTTTTAAAGCAAAAAAAAAAATTTTGCAGCATAAATATAAGTCAATATTATTGCGAGATGTTAATCCCAATTTTATTTGAACTATGTAAGTATATTTAGCAGATAGAAGTATATTTGTTTTTGCAGCACAAATATAAGCTCATATTATTGCGAGATGTATATCCCAATCTTATTAGAAGCTATGTAAGTATATTTGGCAGACAGAAGCATATACAAATATGCCATGAAAGAGTGGACTTAAGTGGTTGGATGTGCACCAATATTTTTTGTTGTGTTGAATAATTACATTGTAGCTATTTTAGGATTTATATTTATTTTACAGGCAACTTTGTATTTATTTTAACTAGGTACAATAGCTATTAAATAGTTAGTAACTATTTAATAGCTACCTAGTTAAAATAATTACAAAATTACCTGTAAAATAAATCCTAACCTAAGTTACAATTAAACCTAAGACTACACTATCATTGAATTAATTAAATAAATTACCTACCAATACCTACAATTAAATACAATTAAATAAACTAAACTAAATTACAAAAAAAAAAAAACGAACACTAAATTACAGAAAATAAAAACATATTACAAGCATTTTAAACTAATTACACCTAATCTAAGCCCCCTAATAAAATAAAAAAAACAAAATAATAAAAGTCCCTACCCTATTCTACATTACAAAGTAATCAGCTCTTTTACCAGCCCTTAAAAGGGCTGATTGGATCAGCAAATCGGATTTAACTTGAATCTGATTGGCAGATTTTTCCTACCTTAATTCCGATTGGCTGATAGAATCCTATCAGCCAATCGGAATTCGAGGGACGCCATCTTGGATGACGTCATTTAAAGGAACCTTCATTCGGCGAGTAGGTGTCAGATAAAGAGGATGGATCCGCATCGGCTGGGAAGAAGATGGCTCCGCTCCGGATGGATGAAGATAGAAGATGCCGCTTGGATGAAGATGTCTGCCGGTCCGGATGTCCTCTTCTGCCCGGATAGGATGAAGACTTCTGCCGGTCTGGATGTCCTCTTCTGCCCCATCGGATGAAGACTTCAGCCCGGCTGGGTGAAGACGACTAGAGGTAGGGAGATCTTCAGGGGGTAGTGTTAGGTTTATTTAAGGGGGGTTTGGGTGGGTTAGAGTAGGGGTATGTGGGTGGTGGGTTTTAATGTTGGGGGGGTGTTGTATTTTTTTTTTTTACAGGCAAAAGAGCTGATTACTTTGGGGTATGCCCCGCAAAAAGCCCTAGAATAGGGTAGGGACTTTTATTATGTTTTTTTTTATTTTATTAGGGGGCTTAGATTAGGTGTAATTAGTTTATAATTCTTGTAATATTTTTTTATTTTCTGTAATTTAGTGGGGGGGGGGGTTGTAATTTAGTTTAGTTTATTTAATTGTAGGTATTGGTAGGTAATTTATTTAATTAATTTAATGATGTGTAGTGTTAGGTTTAGTTGTAACTTAGGTTAGGATTTATTTTACAGGTAATTTTGTAATTATTTTAACTAGGTAACTATTAAATAGTTAATAACTATTTAATAGCTATTGTACCTAGTTAAAATAAATACAAAGTTGCCTGTAAAATAAATATAAATCCTAAAATAGCTACAATGTAATTATTTGTTATATTGTAGCTATATTAGGGTTTATTTTACAGGTAAGTATTTAGTTTTGAATAGGAATACTTTAGTTAATAAGAGTTAATTTATTTTGTTAGATTAAAATTATATTTAATTTAGGGGGGTGTTAGGGTTAGGGTTAGACTTAGCTTTAGGGGTTAATACATTTATTATAGTAGCGGCGAAGTCCGGTCGGCAGATTAGGGGTTAATACTTGAAGTTAGGTGGCGGTGACGTTGGGGGGGGGCAGATTAGGGGTTCATAGGGATAATGTAGGTGGTGGCGGTGTCCGGAGCGGCAGATTAGGGGTTAATACTTGAAGTTAGGTGGCGGTGACGTTGGGGGGGGGCAGATTAGGGGTTCATAGGGATAATGTAGGTGGTGGCGGTGTCCGGAGCGGCAGATTAGGGGTTAATTGTGTAATGCAGGTGTCAGCGATAGCGGGGTCGGCAGATTAGGGGTTAATAAGTGTAAGGTTAGGGCGGTTTAGACTCGGGGTTCATGTTAGGGTGTTAGGTGCAGACTTAGAAAGTGTTTCCCCATAGGAAACAATGGGGCTGCGTTGGCAGCTTAACGCTGCTTTTTTGCAGGTGTTAGGTTTTTTTTCAGCCCAAAATGCCCCATTGTTTCCTATGGGGGAATCGTGCACGAGCTAGTTTTGCCAGCTTACCGCTACCGTAAGCAACGCTGGTATTGAGGGTTGAAGTGGCGGTAAATTCGGCTCAACGCATCCTTTTTTGAGCCTAACGCAGCCCCTCAGACAACTCTAAATACCAGCGTTGTTTGGAAGCAGCGGTAGGAAAAAAAGCTGCGTCAGCTACGCGGGTCTTTAACGACAAAACTCTAAATCTAGCCGATTATAAGTAACATAACACAGACACATTATAATGGTGTTAAATCTACTCATACACGAATGTAATGAAATATGTTAATAGATATATATAGACATCCATTATTTCTGATGCTCATATTGTAATTTTTTTAACTAGACATAACATTAATACTTGACAGTCAATAATTGAAATTCAACATATATATTATTAAACTTCAAATTGTAAACTTTATATAATATTTAAATTTCCTAATATAGGTTTGTAAAAGAGTACTTAATTTGGATTGTCTCCTGATTAGATCATTATATCTCTTGAGGCATTGTTTTCGAGTCCTATTCTGCCCAGACACACGTCTAACCCGTCGCACCATCTCACATAAAATTGGATTACGTCTGTCTTGATCAAAGGTGAAAATCCCCTTCCTTTTTTTTGGAAAATATTTTTCCATTGTATACGTAATAATAAGAAATTCTCCAATGGAAAACTTCTTCATCATTATCAATCTCCAACCAATAACGGAACTAATTTTCTATATAATTGTGCAATAAATAAACATATGTATACCCACATAAAAACTAACTATATAGTCAATATTATTTATTCAATAAGTAACGATTTTCAAAGAAAACTTTTTGTTTTATTTCTTGAAAAACGAATATTAAATCATTACATTTATTTTCAAAATAGAAATGAATGATACTTTTTACAAAAATGCACAATACCTTGGACTATATTTCTACAGTAGATACATTGTTTTATGAGTTCTACTTATTGTTTTTTGTTTTTTGTTTGTTTTTTTACATAATAACTGTAGATAACTAAATATAAATGGTAACGTTCATTGATAGATTGAGATTCATTACAGTTATAATAATTAAAAAATAAAAAGTATTTGACAAATAATAAAATAGTAAAAATGTCTTATCCAATCAGTCATTTTATTTAAATAATTTGTTTAATCTATTCATATAGTGTATTACGCCCTATTTCCAGAACTTTCTAGAACGAATCTTGTGATTGTTATAATCGTTCATAACGTTATTTTAACTTTGAACAAAGAGTATACCATTTTTTGCGCCATTTATATAACCAATATTGCAATGGCTACCGGACTATCTGGAAAGACCAAAAGTGGCAGAAGTGTAATGTTTACACATCGTCAACTACATTGGTTGAAGCCTTCATAGAACATTATGAAGATATAATTGGATATCAAGCTCGATCTATTAACCTTTAAAGAAAGAAGGCAAGCTGGGAACAAATTAGTCGTGCAGTGTCAGTGGAAGGTAGTTTTCCTAAAGACGTCAGGGCCTGTCGGAAGAGGGTGACAGATATTCATAAAAATATTAAGAAAAAAGTGTGCAAGGAAAAACAGTCATCTAAAGGAGCAGGTGGAGGCCCCGCATAAAGGGCAGAACTTCTGGATTATGAACAGATGCTGTATGCCAGGATGGGTGACGCTGTCGTGGTGGGCCTTGATGTTCCTTCGGATACTATGGATTTTAGAGGTAAATATATTATTTATTATTGTTCTGAAATGTTTGTTTATGTGTATTATTTTTGGTTATCTTATAGTACATTTTTGTTTGTTTTGTATATATATAATAGAACAACATGAAGAGGCGTTAGAACCTGAATTAGAACATGCCCAGAAGGACCTACTTTTACAGTCTGAATCGACTTCACAGGAGCCACAACCTTGCACATCACGTGATATATCATGCAGAGAAGAAACTGTCAGTAAGTATATAATGATTCAAATTAATATTGCAATCAAATGTATACAATAATTCTATAATAGAAAGCAATGGTCCATGTATTGTAATGTATTTTCAAACAGATCATACACATCAATACCTATTTGTTAATCTAAATCAGGTGTATCAAACTCAAAAGTATCTAGCGGGCCACAGGCAAAGTGATCTTCTCCCATTGGGGGCCGCTTGAACTGTATATACTAGAAAATTTAAGTGACATTTATCCATGTAGTAGTGAATATTGTTGTAGCCCACAGTAAACATACAGTTGTATATTTATCTTGTGATTACCAAGTAAAATGATCATCTTGGAACTGTATATCAGCCTACAAAGTGAAATTTAGCCAACGCAGTGTGGGGTAGGAGTCTACACTTGATGCTTTGTCTTTATATTTGTCTTGTGAGTGCCTATATAGAATATAATTTAGTTACACCAGAACCCTTAAAAAACAAGGGAGGGACATATGAAACTATTTTGAGGGCTGAATTTGGCCCTGTTGACTGTACTTTGAGACCATTGTTCTAACTACTTTTAAAAAAAAAAATTAAAAAAGTTGTTTTTTTTGGGGGGGGTTTCCATTTAAAAAAATTTGGGTTTACGCACAGATATTGATTATAGATTATTGAATGTACATTTATATGTATATTAAAGGGACATCAAACCCAAATATTTTCTTTCATGATTTAGAAAGAGCAAGCAATTTAAAACAACATTTTAATTTACTTCTATTATCTAATTTGCTTCATTCTCTTGATATTATTTGCTGAAACGCATATCTAGATATGCTCAGTAGCTGCTAATTGGTAGATGCACATAGATATCTCGTGTAATTGGCTCACCCATGTGCAGTGCTATTTCTTCAACAAAGGATATCTAAAGTATGAAGCAAATTAGATAATAGAAGTCATTTGGAAAGTAATTTAAAATTGTATTCTCTACCCGAATCATGAAAGATTTTTTGGGTTTAGTTTCCCTTTAATATCAATATATGTATGTTTACAGGTATACAAGGATTACTGCAGACAATGCAGGATTTATCAATTACATTATTCGATGGTAAGTATTTCCCTTTCATTTTATATATATATATATAACATAATTTATGTAAGAACTTACCTGATAAATTCATTTCTTTCATATTAGCAAGAGTCCATGAGCTAGTGACGTATGGGATATACATTCCTACCAGGAGGGGCAAAGTTTCCCAAACCTCAAAATGCCTACAAATACACCCCTCACCACACCCATAATTCAGTTTAATGAATAGCCAAGAAGTGGGGTGATAAGAAAGGAGCGAAAGCATCAAAATAAGGAATTATAATAATTGTGCTTTATACAAAAAAATCATAACCACCACAAGAAAAGGGTGGGCCTCATGGACTCTTGCTAATATGAAAGAAATGAATTTATCAGGTAAGTTCTTACATAAATTATGTTTTCTTTCATGCAATTAGAAAGAGTCCATGAGCTAGTGACGTATGGGATAATAAATACCCAAGATGTGGAACTTCCACGCAAGAGTCACTAGAAAGGGAGTGATAAAATAAAGACAGCCAATTCCACTGAAAAATAATCTACAACCCAAAACAAAAATTTTAATCTTAATAATGAAAAAAACTGAAATTATAAGCAGACGAATCAAACTGAAACAGCTGCCTGAAGTACTTTTCTACCAAAAACTGCTTCAGAAGAAGAGAAAACATCAAAATGGTAGAATTTAGTAAAGGTATGCAAAGAAGACCAAGTTGCTGCTTTGAAAATCTGATCAACAGAAGCTTCATTCCTAAACGCCCAGGAAGTAGAAACTGACCTAGTAGAATGAGCCGTAATCCTTTGAGGTAGAGATTTACCCGACTCTACATAAGCATGATGAATCAAAGACTTTAACCAAGACGCCAAAGAAATGGCGGAGGCCTTCTGACCTTTCCTGGAACCAGAAAAGATAACAAATAGACTAGAAGTCTTTCTAAAATATTTAGTAGCTTCAACATAATATTTTAAAGCTCTTACTACATCCAAAGAATGTAAAGATCTCTCCAGAGAATTCTTAGGATTAGGACACAATGAAGGAACAACAATTTCTCTACTAATGTTGTTAGAATTCACAACCTTAGGTAAAAATTTAAATGAAGTCCGCAACACTGCCTTATCCTGATGAAAAATCAGAAAAGGAGATTCACAAGAAAGAGCAGATAACTCAGAAACTCTTCTAGCAGAAGAGATGGCCAAAAGGAACAGAACTTTCCAAGAAAGTAATTTAATATCCAGAGAATGCATAGGTTCAAACGGAGGAGCTTGTAAAGCCCTCAGAACCAAATTAAGACTCCAAGGAGGAGAGATTGACTTAATGACCGGTTTGATACGAACCAAAGCCTGTACAAAACAATGAATATCAGGAAGATTAGCAATCTTTCTGTGAAAAAGAACAGAAAGAGCAGAGATTTGTCTTTTCAAGGAACTTGCAGACAAACCTTTATCCAAACCCTCCTGAAGAAACTGTAAAATTCTAGGAATTCTAAAAGAATGCCAGGAGAATTTATGAGAAGAACACCAAGAAATGTAAGTCTTCCAGACTCGATAATAAATCTTCCTAGACACAGATTTACGAGCCTGTAACATAGTATTAATTACTGAGTCAGAGAAACCTCTATGACTAAGAATCAAGCGTTCAATTTCCATACCTTCAAATTTAATGATTTGAGATCCTGATGGAAAAAAGGGCCTTGAGATAGAAGGTCTGGTCTTAACGGAAGAGTCCAAGGTTGGCAACTGGCCATCCGAATGAGATCCGCATACCAAAACCTGTGAGGCCATGCTGGAGCCACCAGCAGTACAAACGAACGTTCCATTAGAATTTTGGAAATCACTCTTGGAAGAAGAACTAGAGGCGGAAAGATATAGGCAGGATGATAATTCCAAGGAAGCGACAACGCGTCCACTGCCTCCGCCTGGGGATCCCTGGATCTGGACAGATACCTGGGAAGTTTCTTGTTTAGATGAGAGGCCATCAGATCTATTTCTGGAAGTCCCCAAATTTGAACAATCTGAAGAAATACCTCTGGGTGAAGAGACCATTTGCCCGGATGTAACGTCTGGCGACTGAGATAATCCGCTTCCCAATTGTCTACACCTGGTATGTGAACCGCAGAGATTAGACAGGAGCTGGATTCCGCCCATACAAGTATCCGAGATACTTCTTTCATAGCCTGAGGACTGTGAGTCCCACCTTGACGATTGACATATGCCACGGTTGTGACATTGTCTGTCTGAAAACAAATAAACCATTCTCTCTTCAGAAGAGCCAAAACTGAAGAGCTCTGAAAATCGCACGGAGTTCCAAAATGTTGATTGGTAATCTCGCCTCCTGAGATTCCCAAACCCCCTGCGCTGTCAGAGATCCCCATACAGCTCCCTAACCTGACAGACTCACATCTGTTGAGATCACAGTCCAGGTTGGACGAACAAAAGAAGCCCCTTGGACTAAACGATGGTGATCTATCCACCACGTCAGAGAGTGTCGTACATTGGGATTTAAGGATATTAATTGTGATATCTTTGTATAATCCCTGCACCACTGGTTCAGCATACAAAGCTGAAGAGGTCGCATGTGAAAACGAGCAAAGGGGATCGCGTCCGATGCAGTAGTCATGAGACCTAGAATTTCCATGCACAAAGCTACCAAAGGGAATGATTGAGACTGAAGGTTTCGACAGGCTGAAACCAATTTCAGACGTCTCTTTTCTGTTAGAGACAAGGTCATGGACACTGAATCTATTTGAAAACCCAAAAAGGTTACCTTTGTCTGAGGAATCAACTAACTCTTTGGTAAATTGATCCTCCAACCATGTATTTGAAGAAACGACACAAGTTGATTCGTATGAGATTCTGCAGAATGTGAAGACTGAGCAAGTACCAAGATATCGTCCAAATAAGGAAATACCGCAATACCCTGTTCTCTGATTACAGAGAGAAGGGCACCGAGAACCTTTGAAAAGATCCTTGGAGCTGTTGCTAGGCCAAACGGAAGGGCCACAAACTGGTAATGCTTGTCTAGAAAAGAGAATCTCAGAAACTGATAGTGATCTGGATGAATTGGAATATGAAGATATGCATCCTGTAAATCAATTGTGGACATATAATGCCCTTGCTGAACAAAAGGCAGAATAGTCCTTATAGTTACCATTTTGAATGTTGGTATCCTTACATAACGATTCAATATTTTTAGATCCAGAACTGGTCTGAAGGAATTCTCCTTCTTTGGTACAATGAATAGATTTGAGTAAAACCCCAGACCCCGTTCCAGAACTGGAACTGGCACAATTATCCCAGCCAACTCTAGATCTTAAACACATTTCAGAAATGCCTGAGCCTTCACTGGGTTTATTGGAATGCGAGAGAGAAAAAATCTTCTCGCAGGCAGCCTTACCTTGAAACCTATTCTGTACCCTTGTGAAACAATGTTCTGAATCCAAAGACTGTGAATCGAATTGATCCAAATATCTTTGAAAAATCGTAACCTGCCCCCTACCAGCTGTGCCTGAATAAGGGCCGCACCTTCATGTGGACTTGGGAGCTGGCTTTGACTTTCTAAAAGGCTTGGATTTATTCCAGACTGGAGAAGGTTTCCAAACGGAAACCGTTCCTTTAGGGGAAGGGTCAGGTTTCTGTTCCTTATTGACGAAAGGAACGAAAACGATTAGCAGTCCTGTATTTACCTTTAGATTTTTTTGTCCTGAGGCAAAAACGTTCCTTTCCCCCCAGTAACAGTTGAAATAATAGAATCCAACTGAGAACCAAATAATTTATTACCTTGGAAAGAAAGAGAAAGCAAAGTTGACTTAGAAGTCATATCTGCATTCCAAGTTTTAAGCCATAAAGCTCTTCTAGCTAAAATAGCTAAAGACATATACCTGACATCAATTCTAATGATATCAAAGATGGCATCACAAATAAAGTTATTAGCATGTTGAAGAAGTTTAACAATGCTATCAGTATTATGGTTTGACACTTGTTGCGCTAAAGCCTCCAACCAGAAAGTGGAAGCAGCAGCAACATCAGCCAAAGAAATAGCAGATCTAAGAAGATTACCTGAACATAAATAAGCTCTCCTTAGAAAGGATTCAAGCTTCCTATCTAAAGGATCCTTAAAGGAAGTACTATCCGCCGTAGGAATAGTAGTACGTTTAGCAAGAGTAGAGATAGCCCCATCAACTTTAGGGATTTTGTCCCAAAACTCTAATCTATCAGATGGCACAGGGTACAATTTCTTAAACCTTTGAGAAGGAGTAAATGAAGTACCCAGATTATTCCATTCCCTAGAAATTACTTCAGAAATAGCATCAGGGACAGGAAAAACTTCTGGAATAACTATATGAGGTTTGAAAAATGAATTTACTAGATTTAGTATCAAGAGGACTAGATTCCTCCATATCTAATGCGATTAACACTTCTTTAAGTAAAGAACGAATAAATTCCATTTTAAATAAATATGAAGATTTATCAGTGTCAATATCTGAGACAGAATCTTCTGAACCAGATAAATCCTCATCAGAAACAGACAAGTCAGAATGATGACGGTCACTTAAAAATTCATCTGAAATATGAGAAGTTTTAAAAGACCTTTTACGTTTACTGGAAGGAGGAATAACAGACAGAGCCTTCCTAATAGATTTAGAAACAAATTCTTTTACATTAACAGGAACATCCTGAGCATTAGATGTTGAGGGAACAACAACAGGTAATGGATTATTACTAATGGAAATACTATCTGCATTAGCAAGTTTATCATGACATTCATCACAAACTACAGCCGGAGGAACAGTTACCACAAGTTTACAACAAATGCACTTAACTTTGGTAGAACCAGCATCAGGCAGCGTCTTTCCAGAAGTAGATTCTGATCCAGGGTCAAGTTGAGACATCTTGCAATATGTAATAGAAAAAACAACATATAAAGCAAAATTATCAAATTCCTTAAATGACAGTTTCAGGAATGGGAAAAAATGCCAATGAACAAGCCTCTAGCAACCAGAAGCAATGAAAAATGAGACTGAAATAATGTGAAAAAAAGGTGGAGACAAGAATGACACCCACATTTTTTGGCACCAAAAATGACGCCCACATTATTGGCGCTAAGTACAACGCCTATATTTTTGGCGCTAAGTATGACGCCACATCCGGTGATGCCGAAAAAAATAACGCCCACGTTTTTGGCGCAAAAAAACGTAAAAAATAAATAAATAATCATTCATATGCATTATCCCAAATAATGAAACTGACTGTCTGAAATAAGGAATACTGATTACCCTGAATCATGGCAAATATAAGTTTAAACACATATATTTAGAACTTTATAAATAAAGTGCCAAACCATAGCTTAAGAGTGTCATAATAAAATAAGACTTACTTACCCCAAGACACTCATCTACATATAGTAGATAGCCAAACCAGTACTGAAACGAGAATCAGTAGAGGTAATGGTATATTAGAGTATATCGTCGATCTGAAAAGGGAGGTAGGAGAAGAAATCTCTACGACCGATAACAGAGAACCTATGAAATAGATCCCGTAGAAGGAGACCATGGTATTCAAATAGGCAATACTCTCTTCACATCCCTCTGACATTCACTGCACTCTGAGAGGAAAACCGGGCTCCAGCCTGCTGCGAAGCGCATATCAACGAAGAATCTAGCACAAACTTACTTCACCACCTCCACGGGAGGCAAAGTTTGTAAAACTGAATTGTGGGTGTGGTGAGAGGTGTATTTGTAGGCATTTTGAGGTTTGGGAAACTTTGCCCCTCCTGGTAGGAATGTATATCCCATACGTCACTAGCTCATGGACTCTTGCTAATTACATGAAAGATTTTTTTTTTTTTAAAGATTTATAATAATGTTATTTGCAATTGTTGATGAAATAGAAATAAATTTGGAACCACTTGCGGAGGACACTGTTTGTCCAGAAGATGAGGATGAAACACAAGTAGAGGGAATAACTCCACCAGAACGTGATACAGCTCAAATACCAGAATCAGAACTAGAGGAAGAGAATGAGGATGCCCAACAAACACAACAAGACCAACCTGAAAGAGCTAATGAAAATGAAAGACTGACTGATATGGGATTGTCTTTTCACAATGAACAAAATGACTTTTTTAAATAAATGATAGCATTAGAAAAAGAAAGAAATGCTATACTTAAAGACCAGGCTAATGTCCAAAAGGAATATTATAGTAAAAAGATAGAGTTCAGGAATAGGTGATATTAAGAATAAGAAAATTAAAAATATTTTTAGGGCACTTTCAGTTACAACATTTGTTTGTCTGTTTATTTATAGTTCAGTAGTTATATGTTGTTCTATTTTTGGTTTAATAAAGTGTTAATATATTTCAATAAAAAAGTTTATTCACAATTTTGAAATTCTTGAACAATTAAAAAAACACACATAGACATAAAGTTATTGGAACCAAAGTATATATTTTTTATTAACACATTTAGATATATATATATCTATATACATCAGAGCTTTCCAAACTTTTCATGTTGGTGACACACTTTTTACACCTACATCATATTTGCGACACAGTATTTCAGTTGTAATAGCAAACAGGAGGTTAAACTAATTAGTTTTAAGAGATACAGACACATACATAAATTATATAATAGTGAAATGTATTTACAAGTAACAGTATGCAAGTATGTGCAAGAATTAAAAAAAAGTTCAGTAACACCAATAGCTACTTATTATTTTAATGGGATGTATGAGGTTGATGGGATGAACACAGTTCTGAATATTTGGTGTAATATTAGATAAAGACACTTGCATTCATCATCAAGCATTTTTAAGCTTCCACTTCCTATCCATATATCAAGAGCAGGAGCAGTAGTGCACTACTGGGAGCTAGCTGCAAAAAACAAAACCAATTTGACTTCAGCGTTAAAGCTGCTGCCCTCAGAGCTCTGCACTTACGACTTACTACTGCCCCCGCTGCAAACACACTACTGTCCCACTCACTGACTACACATGCAGTCACGAGCCGATTGAGGAGACTACACGTGCAGTCAGGAGCTAATGTACCGCCAATGGGAATAGTTTCAGTTCCCGCTAAGCTGCGCCAATAGGTTAAGATGATCTGTGAACTATGTGATTTGCATAGCAGGCAGAAAGTCAGAGACCAAAAAAAGTTTAAAAATAATTTTAAATTCAAACAAAATTGTGCTGAAGCAGGGACACACCTACATACTACCGCCGACACACTAATGTGTCACAACACACAGTTTGGAAAACACTAGTATACACATTAGTATACATATATATATATATATATATATATATATATATATATATATATATATATTGAAACGATTAAAAAAAAAATTGAAACAAAGATTCAGCTAGTATCTCCCTCCAAATAATTAAAAACATGATCCAAACATGATCCACTTTTCAATTTTCCTGTAATAGATTAAAAATAAATTACAATTAATAATATTGTTGAGACAATATGAAAACAGAAATTTCGGTTTCTATATGTTTTAAAATAGAAACTTACATGTAAAAAAATCTTTCAATGATTTCCAAACAATTTTCTACTCCAGCTCTAGTGGTATGTCTTCTTATAATTTCTTGAGGAACATAAACATCTTCAGGGACTTTTAAAACAGCACTTTTGGGATGTCTTACGGGACTCCTTTCAACTCACAACTTGAAGGCATTTGATAAAGGTGTCAGTTAGGCACCGAAATGTCATAGGACTTTACTTTTAACTACATGGAATAATAAAAGTGCTGTCCTGAATACGAATGTTATATTTATATATATATATATATATATATATATATATATATATATATATATATATATACACACACACATAAATATATATATATATTTATGTATACACATACCCTGCCATACATACGGCTAGAATACAAGTTTTTGTCGGTAAGGCTTGCGGCTCTAGCGCTCCTTTTTTTCCACCGCTCCCTTAAGCCAACGCTGGTATTACAGATTTTTTTAAAAGGTGAGCGTAGAGCAGAATTTAGCTCCACATCTTACCTCAATACCAGTGTTGCTTACGGTAGTGGTAAGCTGGCTAAACGTGCTTGTGCACAATTTCCCCATAGGAAACAATGGGGCTGAGCTGGCTGGAAAAAAAACTAACACCTGCAAAAAAGCAGCGTCCAGCTTCTAACGCAGCCCCATTGTTTCCTATGGGGAAAGAAAAAATATGTCTGCACCTAACACCCTAACATGAACCCCGAGACTAAATACCCCTAATCTTACACTTATTAACCCCTAATCTTCTGCCCCCGACATCGTCGCCACCTGCATTATACTATTAACCCCTAATATGGCCGTTCCGGACACCGCTGCCACCTACATTATAGTTATAAACCCCTAATCTGCTGCCCCCAACATCGCCGACACCTACATTATAGTTATTAACCCTTAATCTGCCCCCCCCAACGTCGCCGCAACTATATTAAATTAATTAACCCCTAATCTGCCGCCACCAACGTCGCCGCCACTATAATAAAGTTATTAACCCCTAAACCTAAGTCTAACCCTAACCCTAACACCCCCCTAATTTAAATATAATGTAAGTACATCAAAATAAAATAACTACAATTAAATAAATTATTCCTATTTAAAACTAAATACTTACCTATAAAATAAACCATAAGATAGCTACAATATAACTAATAGTTACATTGTAGCTAGCGTATGATTTATTTTTATTTTACTGGCAACTTTGTATTTATTTTAACTAGGTAGAATAGTTATTAAATAGTTACTAACTATTTAATAGCTACCTAGCCAAAATAAGTACAAAATTACCTGTAAAATAAAACCTAACCTAAGTTACAATTACACCTAACACTACACTATAATTAAACTAATTACCTAAACTACCTACAATTAATTACAATTAAATTCAAAAAACTAAATTGCGAAAACAAACAAACACTAAATTACGAAAAAAAATAAACACTAAATTACAGGGGGAAAAAATTACAAGAAGTTTAAACTAATTACACCTAATCTAAGCCCCCTAATAAAATAAAAAAGCCCTCCAAAATAATAAAATGCCCTACCCTATACTAAATTACAAATAGCCCTTAAAAGGGCCTTTTGTGGGGCATTGCCCCAAAGTAATCAGCTCTTTTACCTGTAAAAAAAATACAATACCCCCCACCAATACAATACAACCCACCACCCACACACCCCTACTCTAAAACTCACCCAATACCCCCTTAAAAAAAACTAACACTACCCCATTGAAGATCACCCGACCTTGAGCCGTCTTCACACAGCCGGGCACAAGTGATCATCCGATCCGGCCAGAAGTCTTCATCCGATGGGGCAGAAGAGGACATCCAGACCGGCAGAAGTCTTCATCCTATCCGGGCAGAAGAGGACATCTGGACTGGGAGAAGGCTTCATTCAAGCGGCATCTTCTATCTTCATCCACGTTGCATTATATTGGCTGATCCAATCAGCCAATCGTATTGAACTTCAATCTGATTGGCTGATTAAATCAACAAATCGGATTTTTCCTACCTTAATTCCGATTGGCTGATAGAATCCTATCAGCCAATCGGAATTCGAGGGACGCCATTTTGGATGACGTCATTTAAAGGAACCGTCATTCGTCGTTAGTCGTCGTGCCGGATGTCTTCAAGATGGAGTCGCTCCTCGTCGGATGGTTGAAGATAAAAGATGCCGCATGGATAAAGCTTTCTCCTGGTCCGGATGTCCTCTTCTGTCCGGATAGCATGAAGACTTTTGCCGGTCTGGATGTCCTCTTCTGCCCCATCAGATGAAGAATTCTGGCCGGATCGGATGACCACTTGTGCCCAGCTGGGTGAAGACGGCTCAAGGTAGGGTGATCTTCAATGGGGTAGTGTTAGGTTTTTTAAGGGGGTATTGGGTAGGTTTTAGACTAGGGGTGTGTAGATGGTGGGTTGTAATGTTGGGGGGTATTGTATTTTTTTTTTACAGGTAAAAGAGCTGATTACTTTGGGGCAATGCCCCACAAAAGGCCCTTTTAAGGGCTATTGTAATTTAGTATAGGGTAGGGCATTTTATTATTTTGGGGGGCTTTTTTATTTTATTAGGGGGCTTAGATTAGGTGTAATTAGTTTAAATTTCTTGTAAAAAAATAAAATCTGTAATTTAGTGTTTATTTTTTTCGTAATTTAGTGTTTGTTTGTTTTTGTAATTTAGTTTATGGAATTTAATTGTAATTAATTGTAGGTAGTTTAGGTAATTAGTTTAATTATAGTGTAGTGTTAGGTGTAATTGTAACTGTTAGGATTTATTTTACAGGTAATCTTGTACTTATTTTAGCTAGGTAGTTATTAAATAGTTATTAACTATTTAATAACTATTGTACCTAGATAAAATAAATACAAAGTTGCCTGTGAAATAAAAATAAATCCTAAGATAGCTACAATGTAACTATTAGTTATATTGTAGCTAGCTTACGGTTTATTTTATCGGTAAGTATTTAGTTTTAAATAGGAATAATTTATTTAATTTTGTTACATTTATTTAGTTTAATTTAAATTATATTTAAGTTAGGGGGGTTAGGGCTAGGTTTAGACAGGTTTAGGGGTTAATACCTTTAATATAGTAGCGGCGACGTTGGGGGTGGCAGATTAGGGGTTAATAAATGTAAGTAGGTGTCGGCGATGTTAGGGCAGGCAGATTAGGGGTTAACAAAATTTAACTAGTATTTGCGAGGCGGGAGGGCAGCGGTTTATGGGGTAATACATTTATTAAAGTGGCGGCAATGTCCGGTCGGCAGATTAGGGGTTAATAAGTGTAGGTAGGTGGCGGCGATGTTGGGGGCGGCAGATTAGGGGTTAATAAATGTAATGTAGGTGTCGGCGATGTTAGGGGCAGCAGATTAGGGGTTCATAGGTATAATGTAGGTGGCTGCGATGTCCGGTCGGCAGATTAGGGGTTAAAACATGTTATTATAGTGTTTGCGATGTGGGGGGGGGGGGCCTCGGTTTAGGAGTTAATAGGTAGTTTATGGGTGTTAGTGTACTTTTTAGCACTTTAGTTAAGAGTTTTATGTTCTGGCGTTAGCCCATAAAACTCATAACTACTGACTTTTAAATGCTGTAGAAGTCTTGCCAGGAGAGGGTCTACCGCTCACTTCTTCCAAGACTCATAATACCGGCGTTAGGCAAGTCCCATAGAAAAGATAGGATATGCAATTGACGTAGGGGGATTTGCAGTAGCCTCGAGTCGCGGAAGAAAAGTGAGCGGTAGACCCTTTCCTGTCTGACTCGTAATACCAGCGGGCGTTAAAAAGCAGCGTTGGGACCTCTCAACGCTGCTTTTTAAGGCTAATGCCAAACTCATAATCTAGGCAATAGGGTTTTAGAACAAAATGGTATCGAAGAAAAAATAAGGGAAACGCTAAAAGGAAGCTGAAAGTGATAGCCTTTATAAAATGATACTGTGTGATACTATGTACAGTGGGGGAAAAAAGTATTTAGTCAGCCACCAATTGTGCAAGTTCTCCCACTTAAGAAGATGAGAGAGGCCTGTAATTTTCATCATAGGTATACCTCAACTATGAGAGACAGCATGTGGAAACAAATCCAGACAATCACATTGTCTGATTTGGAAAGAATTTATTTGAAAATTATGGTGGCAAATAAGTATTTGGTCAATATCAAAAGTTCATCTCAATACTTTGTTATATATCCTTTGTTGGAAATGACAGAGGTCAAACGTTTTCTGTAAGTCTTCACAAGGTTGTCACACACTGTTGCTGGTATGTTGGCCCATTCCTGCATGCAGATCTCCTCTAGAGCAGTGATGTTTTGGGGCTGTCGCTGGGCAACACGGACTTTCAACTCCCTCCAAAGGTTTTCTATGGGGTTGAGATCTGGAGACTGGCTAAGCCACTCCATGAACTTGAAATGCTTCTTACGAAGCCACTCCTTCGTTGCCCGGGCGGTGTGTTTGGGATCATTGTCATGCTGAAAGACCCAGCCACGTTTGATCTTCAATGCCCTTGCTGATGGAAGGAGGTTTGCACTCAAAATCTCACGATACATGGCCCCATTCATTCTTTCATGTACATGGATCAGTCGTCCTGTTCCCTTTGCAGGAAACAGCCCCAAAGCATGATGTTGCCACCCCCATGCTTCACAGTAGTTATGGTGTTCTCTGTCCTCCAAACACGACAAGTTGTGTTTCTACCAAACAGTTCTACTTTGGTTTCATCTGACCATATGACATTCTCCCAATCCACTTCTGGATCATCCAAATGCTCTCTAGCATACTTCAGATGGGCCCGGACATGTACTGGCTTAAGCATGGGGACACATCTGGCACTGCAGGATCTGAGTCCCTGGCAGTGTAGTGTGTTACTGATGGTAGCCTTTGTTAGGTTGGTCCCAGCTCTCTGCAGGTCATTCACTAGGTCCCTCGTGTGGTTCTGGGATGTTTGCTCACTGTTCTTGTGATCATTTTGACCCCACTGGGTGAGATCTTGCGTGGAGCCCCAGATCGAGGGAGATTATCAGTGGTCTTGTATGTCTTCAATTTTCTAATTATTTCTCCCACAGTTGATTTCTTCACACCAAGCAGATTCAGTCTTCCCAGCCTGGTGCAGGTCTACAATTTTGTTTCTGTTGTCCTTCGACAGCTCTTCGGTATTCACCATAGTGGAGTTTGGAGTGTGACTGTTTGAGGTTGTGGACAGGTGTCTTTTATACTGATAACAAGTTCAAACAGGTGCCATTAATACAGGTAATGAGTGGAGGACAGAGGAGCTTCTTAAAGAAGAAGATACAGGTCTGTGAGAGCCAGAAATCTTGCTTGTTTGTAGGTGACCAAATACTTATTTTGCACCATAATTTGCAAATAAATTCTTTCCAAATCAGACAATGTGATTGTCTGGATTTTTTTCCACATTTTGTCTCTCATAGTTGAGGTATACCTATGATGAAAATTACAGGCCTCTCTCAACTTCTTAAGTGGGAGAACTTGCACAATTGTTGGCTGACTAAATACTTTTTTCCCCCACTGTAAGTCAAAATTGATATGTATTAAAGAAAGTAACAAAATTAATAGAGTAGAAAGGGGGTTTATTCCATAACAATGTAATAATTAATATTGAAAATAGAAATAAAAATCTAAAAATACATTAGTAAACAACAATATTAAAAAACAATACTAAAAATGATTCCGGCATCAAATTGAACCACTAATGTGTAAGTAGTTCTAATAATTCTAATGAAAAACTCTTTGAAGTGTAAAACCATTTCTGTTACATAGATAGTTAATGCCTAAAAAGTGGTAGCGATATGGGAGTTATGTTCTTAATATTATATATAGACTATAAGTATCATTACAAGCATAATCATCACATAGACATAGAAAACATGAAATCATAATAATGCAAGAAACATATACGGGCACATATGAGCAAAGAACAGAGCTCAAAAAACAGGAATGTCCCAGAGTATCTATAATATAAATTGTTCCTGTGTTGTATTTAGAACTGGATATTGATACCTTGTTAATACAGACTCTGTCCGACTTATCCGTCCGTTGTGGTATGCATTAGTTGGCTGATTTGTTTGGTTGCGGTTCTGTGGTCACGTTTTCCGCTGTGAGCCAATCAGATGGCAGCTTTTGCCGGACTAGAGCCGATCCGGGAGTCGTTTAGTCGGGCTGTGTTTTTGATAGATATCGTAACTCAAGTTAGCTGAATTTCAAGTATATATATAGAGTTGATCCAAATGTTGGAATAGTGGTGAGAACACTTCTAGTCCAGGAATTACGCATATGTTATATACTCTTGGGATCCAAGGAGTATCATGCACCTGTATAGAACCGTATTGTAAAAGGGTAAGGGTTGCTTATAGATCTGTAAAATATCTGTAAAAAACGGTGACAAAACCTTCTTTAGATATATCAGTGAAAAGAGAAAAACTAACAGAGGGATGGTAAAGATAGTGACATTATATTAAGGGATGTTACTGTAAATAATAATGTGAGTAGTACTTTTCTTTTTACAGAGGAAGAGGTTTTAAGGACTTTATAAAAAATAAAAGTTAATAAGTCTGTGGGTCCAGATAATATTCATCCAAGGGTTTTAAGAGAACTTCAATCCGTAATAGCTACTCCATTAGCTGATTTATTTAATCAGTCACTTCTAAAAGGAGTTGTTCCAAAGACTGTAAAATTGTCAATGTAGTCCCTCTTCATAAAAAGGGTAGTAGGGAAGATTCTGCTAACTATAGGCCAGTGAGTTTGACCTCAATTGCAGGGAAATTAATGGAAACTCTTTTAAAGGAAAGACTTGTATCTTTCATTCAAACAACTTAGAAGACAAAGGACAGCATGGTTTCACTGCTGGAAGATCATGCCTGACTAATCTAATTGATTTCTTTGACCATGTAACTAAAATAATAGACCAGGGAGGAGCCGTAGATGTTGCATATCTAGACTTTAGCAAAGCATTTGACACCGTCCCACACAACAAACTTATTCACAAAATGTATTGCCTTGGAATAGATGCTAAGATTGTTAAGTGGGTAGAATGCTGGCTTAAAGATAGACGACAGAGGGTTTCAATTAATGGAGTACATTCAAATGAGGCATCAGCTACTAGTGGTGTTCCCCAAGGGTCAGTTCTTGGGCCTGTTTTGTTTAACATGTTCATAAGTGATATTGGAAGTGGGCTTAAGGGGAAGGTTTTCTTGTTTGCTGATGATACAAAAATTTGTAACAGGGTAGATGTTCCAGGAGGAGTTGATCAAATGAACTGTGATATTAATAAACTAGAGGACTGGTCAAATAAATGGGATCTGAAATTTAATATTACCAAGAGAAAAATTATGCATATAGGATCCAAAAACCCAAAGGCCAATTATAGTCTCAATGGTACATTACTGACTGTAATTAAAGAAGAAAGGGATTTGGGAATTATTATTTCAGATGATTTAAAATTTGGTACACAATGCCGCAGTGCAGCCAGCAAGGCCAGTCAAATGCTTGGTTGCATTGGAAGAGGTTTTAGTAGCAGAAATAGCAAGGTTCTTATGCCACTTTACAGATCATTAGTTAGACCAAATATGGAATACTGTGTACAGTTCTGGAGACCATATCTTCAGAAAGACATAAATAAACTAGAAGCTGTCCAAAGGAGGGCTACTAAAATGGTACATGGTCTAAAATATAAAACGTACAAAGAAAGACTCTATGATCTAAATATGTATAGTTTAGAGGATAGAAGGGAAAGAGGTGACATGATAGAAACCTTCAAATATATGAAGGGACTTAATAAAATAGAAGCTGAAAGCATTTTTCACAAAAAAAATGCCAAAACAAGGGGTCACAATCTAAAGTTAGAGGGTAGTAGATTCAGGAGAAATTTGAGGAAGATTTTTTTTACAGAAAGGGTTGTGGATTCATGGAATAAACTTCCATTTGAGGTGGTAAACACAAAGACTGTAAAGGAATTTAAAAATTCCTGGGACATGCATAAGGCTATCCTAAGGAAAAAGTAACATGTAATATGGGTAGACTTGATGGGCCTTTTTGGTTCTTATCTACCGTCAAATTCTATGTTTCTATGTTTCTAGATACTGGGGCAGGGATTACACATATAAAGTACACTCGTTTAGCACAAAGTGACAAATTCACCTTTCCTACTATCAATACCCTTGGTGAAAATATGAAATATACGGTGGGGTGAGCAGATCTACATGTTTCAGCCATACTGGCCTTTATCAAGATGCTCACTCGTTGGAAAGTCCAGGTTTAAATGTGTTTCAGGTTTCTAGTATTCCTCCAATTGGTTGTCTGTTTATTTGATTGCACCAATCATAGTACCGAGTTTGTTAGTTCACATAATTGAATGTAAGCTATCGTCTGTCAAAAAAGTTAACTATTTCTGCTTCAGTGCCAGAAAAACTTCCATATTCAGTATGATAGTTACAATAAACTTAGATAATACAATTAGGACAGTGTTAAGAGGTTTATTACAAGCAATTCATTATTCTCTCTATGGTGAATTAGTGTAGTGGTGGTGGAATTATATTATTATGATAAAAGCTTATAGTTAAAGCTTATATTAGAGCTATGTGAAAATAAATTTGAATGCAAGGATATATAAAAAAAATATATGAAAGAAAAGTATATATAAAAATGATTAAACTGGTAGCTAATACATAATATTATAAAAATGAATGTGAAGTACATGTGGAATAGTATAATGTATTGTAATGTGCTATACTAGCATGTTAGAAAAGGGAATCTTAATGGTGGGGTCACAAAAAAAATATAATTTATGCTTACCTGATAAATTCATTTCTCCTGTAGTGTAGTCAGTCCTCGGGTCATCCATTACTTATGGGATTATATCTCCTCCCTAACAGGAAGTGCAAGAGGATCACCCAAGCAGAGCTGCTATATAGCTCCTCCCCCCTACGTCATATCCAGTCATTCGACCGAAACCAAACGAGAAAGGAGAAACTATAGGGTGCAGTGGTGACTGGAGTTTAATTAAAATTTAGACCTGCCGTAAAAAACAGGGCGGGCCGTGGACTGACTACACTACAGGAGAAATGAATTTATCAGGTAAGCATAAATTATATTTTCTCCTGTTAAGTGTAGTCAGTCCACGGGTCATGCATTACTTATGGGATACCAATACCAAAGCTAAAAGTACACGGATGATGGGAGGGACAGGCAGGATCTTTACACGGAAGGAACCACTGCCTGTAGAACCTTTCTCCCAAAAACAGCCTCCGAAGAAGCAAAAGTGTCAAATTTGTAAAATTTTTAAAAAGTGTGAAGTGAAGACCAAGTTGCAGCCTTGCAAATCTGTTCAACAGAGGCCTCATTCTTAAAGGCCCAAGTGGAAGCCACAGCTCTAGTAGAATGAGCCGAAATCCTTTCAGGAGGCTGCTGTCCAGCAGTCTCATAGGCTAAACGTATTATGCTACAAAGCCAAAAAGAGAGAGAGGTAGCCGAAGCTTTTTGACCTCTCCTCTGTCCAGAATAAACGACAAACAGGGAAGAAGTTTGACGAAAATCTTTAGTTGCCTGCAAATAAAATTTCAGGGCACGGACGACGTCCAGATTGTGCAGAAGTCGTTCCTTCTTTGAAGAAGGGTTAGGGCACAATGATGGAACAACAATCTCTTGATTGATATTCTTGTTAGTGACTACCTTAGGTAAGAACCCAGGTTTAGTACGCAGAACTACCTTGTCTGAATGAAAAATCAGATAAGGAGAATCACAATGTAAGGCCGATAACTCAGAGACTCTTCGAGCCGAGGAAATAGCCATTAAAAACAGAACTTTCCAAGATAACAGCTTGATATCAATGGAATGAAGGGGTTCAAACGGAACACCTTGAAGAACGTTAAGAACTAAGTTTAAGCTCCACGGCGGAGCAACAGTCTTAAACACAGGCTTAATCCTAGCCAAAGCCTGACAAAAAGCCTGAACGTCTGGAACTTCTGCCAGACGTTTGTGTAAAAGGATAGACAGAGCTGAAATCTGTCCCTTTAACGAACTAGCAGATAAACCCTTTTCTAAACCTTCTTGTAGAAAAGACAATATCCTAGGAATCCTAACCTTACTCCATGAGTAACTCTTGGATTCGCACCAATATAAGTATTTACGCCATATTTTATGGTAAATTTTCCTGGTAACAGGTTTCCTAGCCTGTATTAAGGTATCAATCACTGACTCCGAGAATCCCCGCTTTGATAGAATCAAGCGTTCAATCTCCATGCAGTCAGCCTCAGAGAAATTAGATTTGGATGTTTGAAAGGACCCTGAATCAGAAGGTCCTGTCTCAGAGGCAGAGACCATGGTGGACAGGACGACATGTCCACTAGATCTGCATACCAGGTCCTGCGTGGCCACGCAGGCGCTACTAGAATCATCGATGCTCTCTCCTGTTTGATCCTGGCAATCAATCGAGGAAGCATCGGGAAGGGTGGAAACACATAAGCCATGTTGAAGACCCAAGGTGCTGTCAGAGCATCTATCAGTACCGCTCCCGGGTCCCTGGACCTGGATCCGTAACAAGGAAGCTTGGCGTTCTGGCGAGACGCCATGAGATCCAGATCTGGTTTGCCCCAATGATGAAGCAGTTGGGCAAACACCTCCGGATGAAGTTCCCACTCCCCCGGATGAAAGGTCTGGCGACTTAGAAAATCCGCCTCCCAGTTCTCCACGCCTGGGATGTGGATCGCTGACAGGTGGCAAGAGTGAGATTCTGCCCAGCGAATTATCTTTGAGACTTCCATAATCGCTAGGGAACTCCTTGTTCCTCCTTGATGGTTGATGTAAGCCACAGTCGTGATGTTGTCCGACTGAAACCTGATGAACCTCAGAATTGCTAACTGAGGCCAAGCCAGAAGAGCATTGAAAATTGCTCTTAATTCCAGAATGTTTATTGGAAGGAGCCTCTCCTCCTGAGTCCATGATCCCTGAGCCTTCAGGGAATTCCAGACTGCGCCCCAACCTAGAAGGCTGGCGTCTGTTGTTACAATTGTCCAATCTGGCCTGCGGAAGGGCATCCCCTTGGACAGATGTGGCCGAGAAAGCCACCATAGAAGAGAATCTCTGGTCTCTTGATCCAGATTTAGCAGAGGGGACAAATCTGAGTAATCCCCATTCCACTGACTTAGCATGCACAATTGCAGCGGTCTGAGATGCAGGCGCGCAAAAGGTACTATGTCCATTGCCGCTACCATTAAGCCGATTACCTCCATGCACTGAGCCACTGACGAGTGTTGAATGGAATGAAGGACACAGCAAGCATTTAGAAGTTTTGATAACCTGTCCTCCGTCAGGTAAATTTTCATTTCTACAGAATCTATAAGAGTCCCTAAGAAGGGAACTCTTGTGAGTGGCAATAGAGAACTCTTTTCTACGTTCACCTTCCACCCATGCGACCTTAGAAATGCCAGAACTAACTCTGTATGAGACTTGGCAGTTTGGAAACTTGACGCTTGTATCAGAATGTCGTCTAGGTACGGAGCTACCGCTATGCCTCGCGGTCTTAGTACCGCCAGAAGAGAGCCCAGAACCTTTGTAAAGATTCTTGGAGCCGTAGCTAACCCGAAGGGAAGAGCTACAAACTGGTAATGCCTGTTTAGGAAGGCAAATCTTAGATACCGGTAATGATCCTTGTGAATCGGTATGTGAAGGTAGGCATCCTTTAAATCCACTGTGGTCATGTACTGACCCTCTTGGATCATGGGTAAGATGGTTCGAATAGTTTCCATTTTGAAAGATGGAACTCTTAGGAATTTGTTTAGGATCTTTAAGTCCAAGATTGGTCTGAAGGTTCCCTCTTTTTTGGGAACCACAAACAGATTTGAATAGAATCCTTGCCCGTGTTCCGACCGCGGAACTGGGTGGATCACTCCCATTAGTAAGAGGTCTTGTACACAGCGTAGAAACGCCTCTTTCTTTATCTGGTTTGCTGATAACCTTGAAAGATGAAATCTCCCTTGTGGAGGAGAAGCTTTGAAGTCCAGAAGATATCCCTGAGATATGATCTCCAACGCCCAGGGATCCTGGACATCTCTTGCCCAAGCCTGGGCGAAGAGAGAAAGTCTGCCCCCCACTAGATCCGTTTCCGGATCGGGGGCCCTCACTTCATGCTGTCTTAGGGGCAGCAGCAGGTTTTCTAGCCTGCTTGCCCTTGTTCCAGGACTGGTTAGGTTTCCAGCCCTGTCTGTAGCGAGCAACAGTTCCTTCCTGTCTTGGAGCGGAGGAAGTTGATGCTGCTACTGCCTTGAAGTTACGAAAGGCACGAAAATTAGACTGTTTAGCCCTTGGTTTGGCCCTGTCTTGAGGCAGGGCATGGCCCTTACCTCCAGTAATGTCAGCGATAATTTCTTTCAAACCGGGCCCGAATAATGTCTGCCCTTTGAAAGGAATATTAAGCTATTTAGATTTAGAAGTCACATCAGCTGACCAGGATTTAAGCCACAGCGCTCTACGCGCTTGAATGGCGAATACAGAGTACTACGGCATCAGAAATAAATGAATTAGCTAGCTTAAGGGCTTTAAGCTTGTTCATAATCTCATCCAATGGAGCTGTGCTAAGGGTCTCTTCCAGAGACTCAAACCAGAATGCCGCCGCAGCAGTGACAGGCGCAATGCATGCAAGGGGTTGTAATATAAAACCTTGCTGAACAAACATTTTCTTAAGGTAACCCTCTAACTTTTTATCCATTGGATCTGAAAAAGCACAGCTATCCTCCACCGGGATAGTGGTGCGCTTAGCCAGAGTCGAAACTGCTCCCTCCACCTTAGGGACCGTCTGCCATAGGTCCCGTGTGGTGGCGTCTATCGGAAACATTTTTCTAAATATAGGAGGGGGTGAAAAAGGCACACCAGGTCTATCCCACTCCTTGTTAACAATTTCTGTAAGCCTTTTAGGTATAGGAAAAACGTCAGTACACGCCGGTACCGCAAAATATTTATCCAGCCTACATATTTTCTCTGGAATTGCAACCGTGTTACAATCATTCAGAGCCGCTAATACCTCCCCTAGTAATACACGGAGGTTCTCAAGCTTAAATTTAAAATTTGAAATGTCTGAATCCAGTTTACTTGGATCAGATCCGTCACCCAAAGAATGAAGCTCTCCGTCCTCATGTTCTGCAAATTGTGACGCAGTATCAGACATGGCTCTATTATTATCAGCGCACTCTGTTCTTATTCCAGAGTGATCGCGTTTACCTCTTAATTCTGGCAATTTAGATAGTACTTCAGTCATAACATTAGCCATGTCTTGCAAAGTGATTTGTATGGGCCGCCCTGATGTACTTGGCGCCACAATATCACGCACCTCCTGAGCGGGAGGCGAAGGTACTGACACGTGAGGAGAGTTAGTCGGCATAACTTCCCCCTCGTTGTCTGGTGATATATTTTTCACATATAAAGTTTGACTTTTATTCAAAGTAACATCTATACATTGAGTGCACAAATTTCTATTGGGCTCCACATTGGCCTTTAAACATAGTGAACAAACAGCTTCATCTGTGTCAGACATGTTTAAACAGACTAGCAATAACACTAGCAAGCTTGGAAAAAACTTTTAAATAAATTTACAAGCTATATAAAAAACGCTACTGCGCCTTTAAGAAACATAAAAATGTGACACAGTTGAATTAACGATGAACCAAATATGTTAAAACAACCAAATTTTAACAGAAAATGTATAAAGTTAGCAGAGAATTGCGCCCACAAGCAAAAGGATGATTAACCCCTTAATACCCAAAAACGGATAACAGTTGAAATAATAAACGTTTTTTATCACAGTCAAACACACTGTCACAGATCTGTTGTGACTGATTACCTCCCTCAAAACTAGTTTTGGAGACCCCTGGGCTCTGTAGAGACGTCCTGGATCATGGAGGAAGAAATAGGAAGACTGTGACTAAATTTTTACTGCGCAATAAAGCGCTAAAATAGGCCCCTCCTACTTATATTACAACAGTGGGGAAGCTCAGTAAACTGTTTTAATTCAGAAACAAACGACAGCCATGTGGTAAAAATCATGCCCATAAAGTTTTATCACCAAGTACCTCAGAAAAACGATTAACATGCCAGTAAACGTTTTAAAATTGAAAATTATGAAGTGTTATTAATAAGCCTGCTGCTAGTCGCTTTCACTGCAGTGCAGGCTCAAATATTACTTTAATATAGACAGTATTTTCTTAGTGAAATTCCATTCCCCAGAAATACCTCAGAGTATACATACATACATATCAGCCTGATACCAGTCGCTACTACTGCATTTAAGGCTGCACTTACATTACATCGGTATTAGCAGTATTTTCTCAGTCAATTCCATTCCTTAGAAAATAATATACTGCACATACCTCCTTGCAGGTGGGCCCTGCATGCTATCCCCTGTTCTGAAGTTACCTCACTCCTCAGAATGGCCGAGAACAGCAAGTGGATCTTAGTTACGACCGCTAAGATCATAGACAAACTCAGGTAGATTCTTCTTCTAATGCTGCCTGAGAAGAAACAACACACTCCGGTGCCGTTTAAAATAACAAACTTTTGATTGAAGAAATAAAAACTAAGTTTAACACACCACAGTCTTCTCACACGTCCTATCTATAGTTAGGTGCAAGAGAATGACTGGATATGAAGTAGAGGGGAGGAGCTATATAGCAGCTCTGCTTGGGTGATCCTCTTGCACTTCCTGTTAGGGAGGAGATATAATCCCATAAGTAATGGATGACCCGTGGACTGACTACACTTAACAGGAGAAATATATATGTGATCAGTAATAAGTAATTATTTTGTATTATTTATTATTATTTTAGAGAGAGACTATATAGTATACGCTCTCTAAAATAAGGTGATCAATATTAGTGTTCAACTGATGTGGAGAAGATCTCTTGGTGCAATGAAATAAAAATAATATAAAAAGAATATATATCTCAATATTAATGTAAAAAATATTAATGTAAAAAATACAAGAGATCTATAGAAGAGTATATATATATATATATATCAGTCTGATCCCGCCAATTAAGGTCAGTCCAGCCCCGAAATACCAGGCAATTCTCCTCTGAACAAGGAACATGACAACCCCAGCTGATCGTTTCAGCCTCCTATGGGCCTCGTCAGTGAGGTGCAGCCACATTCCTCTAAGCACACTGGGCAAGGAGTCCACGTCTGGTTTACCCCATCACCCATAGGGAGACTTCCCCAGGGTCAAATTAATTTGCATACAAAGAGAGAAGCGCTCTACCAGGAACGAACAACAGCTCATCAGCTAGTTCTATGGCGATTTACCACCCGGAAGCAGCCCCTTTTAGACCAGTGTGTTTTTCACAAAGGACACTATAACGAGAGAAGGAGAGACAGCGCACATCTTATTCAAGGTAATAGCTTAATGTGTAAAATGAGCACACACTAGTAATAACACTTGCTAGAAAGCAAGTTAAAAACAGCCCCAAACAATATGGTAGAATGCTTCACAGTGTGTAGATGACAGTCAGTCAGAATAGGGGAAACCAGATTCAAAAGTTTCTGGCTGGTACTGTAATTGCGTAATCATCAGAACACATATCTGTACGTCTTTCCACCTTCTCCTACGGATCCACAAAACGACCAAAAGAGCTCAACGTGTTTCGCCGGTGACCCCCCGGCTTTCTCAAGAGGATTTGGTCGTAAGAGATGGTAGTCCTTAAATATCGGTTTACACAAGTCCTGATTGGTGTATGTGATTTCAAGATTTAATTCATCACAGATAACAACACTTAACGTTGCAAAAAACACAGTTCATATTATAAAAACACCCTTTAATTAAAATAACTTAAAAACACAATGAAATATAAGAATATATTAAAAACGTTAACCGTACAAAAGACATTTCATTAGAACAAGATATGTGAATAAAAAAAGTTAATTCCAATTTAAAACATACTTCATAAACAATGTACTAGATAATTGTTAGAAAGAATTAATTAATTAATTAATTAATTATTAAAAAGCTTGTACATCAAGATCAATATTAAGACCTAGTGGGGCCAGACTCCTCAACCTATAGATCCATTTTTCTTCTAAGATGGAGTAATCTATTGGTAGTTCCTGGTGGCACCCAATCTATGATTTGTATATGTAGATTTCTAGTGTCACTACCATGTACAGATGTAAAATGAATAGGTACACTGTGCTTATCAAATTTTGTTCTTATGTTATAGAGATGTTCACTGAACCTTTTTGAGGTCTTTCTTTTCGTACGACCAATATAAGTATGGTCACACTTGCAGGAAAGAAGGTATACTGTATATGTAGTTTGGCAGTTGCATCTATGCTTCATACTGAAGGATTCAGAACCATTATAATTGAAAAACATGTCCCCCTTCTTAACAAATGGACACATTAAGTAATTAGGTTTATTGCATTTAAAAGTACCCCTTGGAGCCGATACCCAATTCTGTAAACTTCCATTACATGAGAGCTTGCTATCATCACTTTTTCTTAATTTACTTGGCGCTAAATAATTTTTTAGATTCATATTCTTCTTAAACGTAATTGTAGGTTTATCGGCCAGTATCTTACCTAAAATTGGATCGGATTTTAAAATACCCCAGTGTTTGTTTAGGATCTTACTGATCACAGGGGCCCCTTCATTGAAATTAGTGATGAAGCGAATAGGGTTTGTGATGATGTTGTTAGAATTAATATCATCAGTATTTCCATATCTCCCAAAGGACTGCTTATTACTCTTGTTTAGTAATTTTTTCCTATCGCAATTCATCGCTTTTAACTTGGCTTTATCTAAAACATCCAAACTATAACCCTTCCTGATAAACTTCTTGTCTAAGATAGATGCTTCTCTCTCAAAATCTATCAAATTAGTACAATTACGTCTGATGCGAATATACTGGCTCACAGAAATGTTGCTTTTCCAGCTATTAAGATGGGCACTGCTAGCATCAACAAAACTATTTTTATCAAATAATTTTCTATAATTACGAACTGAGACCTTATTACTATTCCCATCAACAAATAGAACAATATATAAAAATTCGATACTGTTGGTAAAAATGTTTTCGCTAAATTTTAGATTGAAATCATTCATATCAGTCTTATCCTGCCAATTAAGGTCAGTCCAACCCCGAAATACCAGGCAATTCTCCTCTGAACAAGGAACATGACAACCCCAGACGATCGTTTCAGCCTCCTATGGGCCTCGTCAGTGAGGTACAGCCACATTCCTCTAAGCACACTAGGCAAGGAGTCCACGTCTGGTTTCCCCCATCACCCATAGGGAGACTTCCCCAGGGTCATATTAATTTGCATACAAAGAGAGAAGCGCTCTACCAGGAACGAACAACAGCTCATCAGCTAGTTCTATGGCTATTTACCACCCGGAAGCAGCCTCTTTTAGACCAGTGTGCTTTTCACAAAGGAAAACTTTCCTGAAGTATATCAGTCTGATCCCGCCAATTAAGGTCAGTCCAGCCCCAAAATACCAGGCAATTCTCCTCTGAACAAGGCACATGACAACCCCAGACGATCATTTCGGCCTCCTATGGGCCTCGTCAGTGAGGTGCAGCCACATTCCTCTAAGCACACTGGGCAAGGAGTCCACGACTGGTTTCCCCCATCACCCATAGGGAGACTTCCCCAGGGTCATATTAATTTGCATACAAAGAGAGAAGCGCTCTACCAGGAATGAACAACAGCTCATCAGCTAGTTCTATGGCGATTTACAACCCGGAAGCAGCCTCTTTTAGACCAGTGTGCTTTTCACAAAGGAAAACTTTCCTGAAGTATATCAGTCTGATTCCCACAATTAAGGTCAGTCCAGGCCCGAAATACCAGGCAATTCTCCTCCCTATGGGTGATGGGGGAAACCAGACGTGGACTCCTTGCCCAGTGTGCTTAGAAGAATGTGGCTGCACCTCACTGACGAGGCCCATAGGAGGCCAAAACGATCATCTGGGGTTGTCATGTTCCTTGTTCAGAGGAGAATTGCCTGGTATTTCGGGGCTGGACTGACCTTACTTGGCGGGATCAGACTGATATACTTAAGGAAAGTTTTCCTTTGTGAAAAGCACACTGGTCTAAATGAGGCTGCTTCCGGGTGGTAAATCACCATAGCACTAGCTAATGAGCTGTTGTTTGTTCCTGGTAGAGCGCTTCTCTCTTTGTATGCAAATTTATATGACCCTGGGGAAGTCTCCCTACGGGTGATGGGGGAAACCAGATGTGGACTCCTTGCCCAGTGTGCTTAGAGGAATGTGGCTGGACCTCACTGACGAGGCCCATAGGAGGCCGAAACGATCGTCTGGAGTTGTCATGTTCCTTGTTCAGAGGAGAATTGCCTGGTATTTCGGGGCTGGACTGACCTTACTTGGCGGGATCAGACTGATATACTTAAAGGGACATGAAACCCAAAAACTTTCTTTCATGATTTAGGTAAAACATACAATTTTAAACAACTTTCAAATTTACTTCTATTATTTAATTTGCTTTGTTTTCTTGTTATCCTTTGCTGAAAGGTTTATCTAGGAAAGCTCAGTGCCAGCAAAGAACTTAAGTTCTAGCTGCTGATTGGTGGCTGCATATATAAATCTATTGTCATTGGCTCACCCATGTGTTTATTTAGATGTCAGTAGTGCACTCTGCTGCTCTTTCAACAAATTATACCAAGAGAATGAAGCACATTTGATAATAGAAGTAAACTGGAAAGTTGTTTAAAATTGTATGTTCTACCTAAATCATGAAAGAAAACTTTTGTGTTTCATGACCCTTTAAGGAAAGTTTTCCTTTGTGAAAAGCACACTGGTTTAAAAGAGGCTGCTTCCGGGTGGTAAATCACCATAGAACTAGCTGATGAGCTGTTGTTCGTTCCTGGTAGAGCGCTTCTCTCTTTGTATGCAAATATATATATATATCTCTCAAAAAAATTATAGCATAGTTTATATTGGACCAGAGAGAATGAGAATACATGCGTATGTATCATAGCTATAAATAGGGAATCAATGTTTTGAAAAAGGGAATGCATAATTTGGAACATGGGGTTTAGTATAGGAAATCTAAAATAAGAAATTTAAATCGAACATAGGGTTTTAAACAAGTATGTAACAGAGATTTGTACATCACCCTGTGAATAGTCATGCAACCATAACATAGCAAATATTCATGCTTGAAGGAATGAATATTCAAATTTGAGCCATTGCAGAGAGATCTTTTACATCCTGTAATATAAACAGTCTCTGAAGAGATAATGCTTGTTGTACAATTTCATACCTCTATATAGTACTGGTTGTTGCCCGCGGCTTCGCTGGATTTTGTGATTTGGTACAATTGTTTTTAAAAGACAAATTAGTTTTTTTTTTTGTCCAAACTCTATGAAATAAAATATACAGGTTGATGTCTTAACGTAATAAGCAATGTTTATTGCAGACGTTAGTCGGGGTGTGTTTACTTCAAAACAAAGATAGTTGCTCCATTGATATGCTTCCAAGAATTTTTTCATGTTTTAATTACAAAAAGAGAATGAGACAGAGAAAACGCGACCACTCGCAACAACGTGTGCCCTCACGTGTGTGCCTGTTTGGGTTGCACACTCGCTGACATGAACTTTGTGAGTTTTTGTTAATTCTCTGTGTTTCTCATACATGGGCACCAATCAGCTAAATTGTGGGCGGAGCATCCGTCTGGCACATTGAAAATATGTTATTATTATTCAGTTTACAATTAATTTAATATTAAAATTTGTAATGATATATTATGACGCATCTGTCAGATGGGAAAAAAAATAAATTATGCTTACCAGATAATTTTCTTTTCTTCTGTACGGGGAGAGTCCACAGCTGCATTCATTACTTTTGGGAAATATAGAACCTGGCCACCAGGAGGAGGCAAATACACCCCAGCCAAAGCCTTAAATACCTCCCCCACTTCCCTCATCTCCCAGTCATTCTGCCGAGGGAACAAGGAACAGTAAGAGAAATATCAGGATGAAAAAGGTGCCAGAAGAACTAATAAAAAAGGAATTTAAGGCTGCCCACAGAAAAAAACACAGGCAGGGAGCTGTGGACTCCCCGTACATAATTTAAGTTTCTCTCCTTAAAATGGGCAGAGTCCACAGCAGCATTCATTACTTTTGGGAAATCAATACCCAAGCTATAGAGGACACTGAATGCAAACAGGTGGGAACAAAAGAGGTGGCCCACTCTGAGGCACCACAGCCATAACCCAACTCCCAACAAAAACCTGCTTCCATAGACGCAGAAGGAACAAAAAATGGGAAGAGGAACAAGTAACTGCCCATCAATTAGAACCATAATGTTCCTTACTAGAGACCATTCAGACATCACCGGACTCAACTGAGCACAAAAGCCTCTGAGGAGACAAATATCCCACAATGAAAACATGCAAAAAAATAAGTCCCCTCCATGATCAATGGATCAATGTTGCATCAGCCCTGTATATGACCATTGTGCAGTAATTAGATATACTAATCAATATAAATTATTTTTTTAGAATCTAAATATTCTTTGTTCAATAATCTGTGCTTATATTTTCATTTGTGTGTACCTTTTGTAACTGTTACACAATTGCACTGAAGCTAACATAAGCCACATACCTGAGCACTATACTTAAATTCCATTTCTTCCCCCAGGCTTTAGCTTTTATCTTAACCGCAAAAGGTTAATCTTCAGAAATCTTTTTTTTTTCTATTTGTCTGTTCTTTTATATTCAGAGCTTTTCACGTTACAATTTGTGACTTTTTTTCCGTTATCACCTCTATCCAATTCTTTTTTTTATATCCTTTTGTTTAATGACTGAAAATATAATCACTTTTTGGACGCTTTCTGAATTCCTGACGCCAAGTCTGTTTGAAAAAAAGAAAACACTGGGATGAATATCAGATTGCAATGACTTCACTTAGCTGTGTTTTCCCTTTAGAGGTTCACTGGAAGTGACATGGTTTTATAACAATACATACTGAGCATACTTCCATATTTGGCTGGTTTGCTTTAGCTTCTGACTTGTTTTGAAAGTGAGACAGTCCAAATCGGCTTTGGTATGTTGAAATGTAGAGTTCAAAAAATTTGTCTCCCAAAATAAATTCAACCTTTCAAAAACTCTACTAATAAGTTATTTTTTTCCATTTCTTATTTTGTTTAAATTCAACCTTTCAAAAACTCTACTAATAAGTTATTTTTTTCCATTTCTTATTTTGTTTAAACTGTGGACTATGTTTTGAACAAGTCTTAATACACAGGATGATTATTTTTTTTTTAATATACTCATCTTGACCAGAGGTCTAACATATTGTTAAAAAGCAGCTTGGTTACTGTCTCAAGTTACTGCTAAAATATCTGTTTGACAGCAGGAAAAAGAACAGAGACATTTATCCTAGCAAGTCCTAGCTTTTGTTGCAATGACGGGAATCTAAAACTGCCTAATCCCTGTCTGAAGCAAGTGAATATTAGTCATAGGTGGGTGAGGGGTGAAGATTTCTGGAGGAAAAATAGTGGATTTCACAACATGTGATATATCACAGTCACAACTATAAAACTAGCATTGAGTCTAGACTATTATTTAAAATAGAATGAAGTAATACTATTTTAGTTTTGAAGCTGGAAGCTGAATCTTAGCAAACATGAACAGTGATTTTCATCTAACAGATTTAGAACTCAACATGTAGCCTTTACACAGGAAAACTGGTCTTTGGAGCAAAGGGCACTTGCCTTAGGCTAGTCATATAGCCATTATAAAATCCATTTTGAAAGACAGGGTGGAATCAGGGATCATGAGAAGATATAATATGAATGCCACCCAAACTGAATAATGATGGTTATCCAATGGCCATACATTCTTGCATCAGCATCAACTTGTATTGCACATCATAAGGCAAACACCATCTGTGTCTGCCTATGAATTGTGACACTATCCCCTTTGTTAGAAAATATAAATACAAATCCTTATAACAGGAATAACCACATATTTAAGACCGCTCACAAAGTAACCCTTAACACTGAAGCTAATACGACATTGTTGATGGTGAGTCAAGGCCACTGACATAGAAATATAGGAATACAGATATGACTGCAGACAAGAGACAAAAGTATAAATGTAATTCATTCTTAGACTAGCCTTATGCATACCCCAGTCATTCTCAATTCCCTTACATTATTTATCCCTATTACCTATATTGGAATTCTATTCCATAAATTGACCACACTCCCTGTAAATAAGTGATTCCACAAAGTAATCCTGAACTACCCCTAATTTGAGCTATTGACTACTTGTTCTCGTGTTGCTCTTTTTTATTTAAAACAAATATTCCAGAAAACGTAATATTCTGTTTATCCTATATTTCATAAAAATACAATGTGGCCTTTATGTATAATAAGTATCTTGTACAACCCAATAATCACTTGTTTGATGGCTTAGAGTCACTTTAGATATTGTTGTAAAGGGCATTCCTTTCATTCTTGTATTAAAAATCATTGCACAAACTAAAAAAATATATATATATTCCAGCCTTGGCTCCATTAGATGTTTATCATATCACACAATCAATGTTAATAGCCTTCCTTTGAACAGTGTCTACTTTATTTATATCCTTCTGGATATATGGTTTTCACAACTGTACACATTATCTAAGATGAGGTCTAAATTAGTGATCTATAAAGTGACACGAGAACCTCACTTTTCAGTGGCTAATAGCTCTTCCTATACAACCAATCATCCTACCATCCAACTGGCATGACATAGATGACATTTAAATACATAGTAATAGCTCCCAATGGTTGAAAGAAAATTGGTGTTATTGTCTACTAAACTATTTTTGCAGTGACAGACACAATCATGCTAGGGCCCAAACAAAACCAAAAAATCACATTATAAAATACAAAAAAAGAAAATATTTCCCACTAGCTGGTTTATGTATGATATGCTTAGTATAGGTAGAATCAAAGGGGCCGAGTTATTAATGTCTGGCGGACATGATACGCTGTAGCGCATCATGTCTGCCAGACATCGCTGAATGCCGACAGCATACGCTGTCAGCATTTAACATTGTACAAGCAGTTCTGGTGAACTGCATGTGCAATGCCGCCCCCTGCAGATTTGTGGCCAATTGGCCGCTAGCAGGGGGTGTCAATAAACCCGTTCGTATGCGATCGGGTGGATTGATGTCCGCAGCCTCAGAGGCAGTGGATGAGTTAAGGAACAGCAGTCTTAAGACCGCTGTTTCTTAACTCCTGTTTCTGGCGAGCCTAAAGGCTTGCGCGGAAACAGGGGTATTTGGCCCCATATACATATATTTTTGAAAGGAAACACCTTTAACTGAAGACTTTTTATAACCAGAGCTGGCACAAAACATGCTGCCTGGGTCTAAGAAAGAAATGCTGCCCCAACTAGTAGAGTCTAAACCCAAATTCAGACTTTAAAATTCAAAAGATTCAAATTTCAATGTACCCCCATATAAGTGTAATCTCTATTATTTAAAAAAAAAATACAATCTCTGCCACCTCTGTGAAATGCCACTTGTGTCCCGAGGTTCAACCTGGTCCAATTATACAGGAATCCCTGCTTTACCAGTTTTCAATTAGGCAATTTCAAATTCTTAAAGTGATTATAGGTGTAAATAAGCAAAGTCAGTATATTTGCAACATGATTCGTATTCCCTTTTCTTGGGTAAATTTAATTAGTGATACATATTTTGATTGGAAAGTGTGTTTTTTTTTTGTTTTTTTTTATTCTTAAAGGGATAGTAAAGTCCAAATTAAACTTTCATGATTCAGATAGGACATGTCATTTTAAACAACTTTCTAATTTACTTTTATCATCAACTTTGTTTTGTTCTCTTGTTATTCTAAACATAGGTAGGCTCATATGCTAATTTCTAAGCCCTTGAAGGCCGCCTCTGCATTTGACAGTTTTTCACCACTAGAGGGCATTAGTTCATGTGTGTCATATAGATAACACTGTGCTCATGCACGTGAAGTTATTTAAGAGTCAGCACTAATGGCCTGAAATGCAAGTCTGTCAAAAGACCTGAGATAAGGAGGCAGTCAGCAGAAGCTTAGATACAAGGTAATTACAGAGGTATAAAGTATATTTCTATAACAGTATTAGTTATGCAAAACTGGGGAATGGTAAAAAAAAGGGATTATCTATCTTTTTAAACAATAACATTTGTGGTGTTTACTATCCCTTTAAAGGAACATTGTAGTCAAAATGTTTATATATTGCATGTAAAATATACTATTTTAAAATGTACTATTGACTTTTGTGCTGAATTAACAAACTTCTTTTTAGCCTGTGTGTGTCCCTTTACATCAATACAACTCTAGGAGTTGTTCTTATGGACCGGTGAGCCATTGATGCCAAACTTTATTTCCTGTTAGTTTAATTTTATGATGAAAAAGAGTTTTTACTTAACTTGTTTTATAGGAATATATGTGTACATGTTTTATCACATCTCTAATAAGCATTATATCCATTTGGGGACAAAAATTTCCCTTTAAGCCAGGGATGGGGAACCTTGGCCCTCTAGATGTTTCAGATCTACATTTCCCATGATGCTCAACTGGACTTCAGAGTGCCTAAGCATCATGGGTAATGTAGTTCTGAAACATCTGGAGGGGGAAGGTACCCAATCCAGCTTTAAGCATTTCTAAATACTATTTTTTTTATTATTCTCATACTCTGGGGCCGATTTATTAAGGCCCGTATTGCTCCTAATGAAGTTGTTTCCGTGCGAGCCTTAAGGCTCGCCGGAAACAGGAGTTAAGAAGCAGCGGTCTTTAGACCGCTGCTCTTTAACTTGTCCACCAGCTCTGAGGCGGCGGACAGCAATCTGCCCGATCTCATACGATCAGGTTGATTGACACCCCCTGCTAGCGGCTAATTGGCCGCAAATCTGCAGGTGGCGGCATTGCACAAGCAGTTCACCAGAACTGCTTGTGCAATGTTAAATGCCGACAGCGTATGCTGTCGGCATTTAGCGATGCAGGGCAGACATGATTCGCTATAGCAAATCATGTCCGTCCAGGGTATGATAAATCTACCCCTCTGTATTTACACTGCATCAATTCTACTGCTTTTTAAAATACAAAATAAACACAATTCATATATTTGCATTGCCATTCCTTGGCTTTTTGTTCTGTTTGTACCTTATGATACGCTGTGCAAAATCAAGGTTTAAACGTGTTACAATATGTTCCGTTGCTTTCTTTCCTTTTTTTGTTTCCGTGCGTGTACAGAGTATCCTAAAATGGTAATGTTCTTTTTCATGGTTATTATGTGTGTCACTTAAAACTAAGTAGAACATTTCAATACCCCAATGTTATAAAGCATTTAATACAATATTTCTTAAATTGTAAAACCCACTTATAAGGATCCTTATAAACCTATTTATAAAAATCTTAATTACCATCACGTTATAACATTGTTAATAGAAATTCAAATATTAAAAAACTTTCAGTCCAAAAGATAAGTCTAAAATTAGGAGAACTTAAAAATACAAAGTTGCAGATTGATAAAAGCAGTTTCCAAAAAACTCCTAAAATGATAATGTGGTTAAAATATAATTTCACTAATAAGTCAAAAGTAGAACTTTAAAATTCTGAAAATTGTGTGCACATATGAGTCAATCACACAAGATTAGTCTATTTATTTTACTCGACTGACACTGTCACTCTTATTTGTAGATGCTGAATGATGGAGATGAATTGTCTATTTACATACCTTCTGCCAAAAAGACATCCTTCCACTTAACGTGCCCGTGGTAAAGTTAAGATAAAGGGGTAGATTTAACAAGGGCCGAACAGCAGTTATAAAGTATCGGTCTAAAGCCAAAACTGCTCCATAACTTTTCCGCTGCCTCTGAGGCTGCGGTCTTCAATCCACCCGATCCTATATGATAGGCTGATTGACACCCCCTGCTAGCAGCTGATTGTCCGCAAATCTGCAGGGTGCGGTATTACAGAAGCAGTTCATAAAAACTGCTTGTGCAATGATAAATGCCGACAGCATATGCTGTCAACATTTATCGATGTGCGGCGGACATGATACGCTACATCGTATCATGTCCGCTCGCACTTACATAAATCGGTCCCAAAGAATCAGGCCAAGAAATTAAACAAATAGGGAGTTAGTTTCTGCTCATTTATAATAAAAGAATAGATTTTATTGAAAGAGCGACAAACTGCGATCCAAGATAAGATCTTTGAACGGAGATAAAAGCACTATATAAATAAAACAAATATTAAAATCACTACGGGGGTATTAATAGTGAGATATAAAGAAACAACACAATTTTCTTAAGTAGTATATTCTCATTAATTTGTTAAGAATTGCAAAATGATGAACACATTTTAGGTAAGTTAAGGTCCCTCAGCATTGTTAAAGGGACAGTATACACCAATTTTCATATACCTGCATGTAATAGACAATACTATACAGACGAATATGCACAGATACTGATATAAAAATCCAGTGTAAAACCTTTTAAAAACGTACTTAGAATCTCCCAGTTTAGCACTGTTGATGAGGCTAGTCTGGGACACCCACTGAAAGGGGCTGGGAAAACAAGAAGAGCAGACACTCCTAAGCTCCCCCCCCCCCCCCCCCCCACCGCATATGAAAAGACAGATAACATAAACAGGAGCCTGCAGGAGTCTGTAAACACCTGTATACATCTGGCACTGTGGGGCTTGGTTAGGAGTCTGAAAATCAGCACAATGTTATTAAAAAATAAGCAAAACTATTTGCTACAAAAACACTCTCGGATGGGCTTTATAAACACATTATCTACAAAACATTTATGCAAAGAAAAATCTAGTGTACAATGTCCCTTTAACATCCCTTTGGTGTATTTGATGCTTTGATGGCATAATATAGTGGATGATTGATGACTGCAATAGGAAGGTATTTGCTGCAAGTGTCTTATGTCTGTGGTAATATATTTATATATATATAAATATATATATATATACAGTATTGTATATATCGATAGATAGATAGATATAAACACACACATTTCCCAATGTTTTGTTTTTTTCTTGCCTATGAAGAAGCAATGGCTAAATGTGTTCTGGATTATAACTAATAATGCAACACATTATTTTTGACAGTTATTTGTCTAAACAAATATTTAAATACATTTAAATGAGCATCCAGTTTTTTTAACCACCTCAACATCCACTTATGGCTAGTTCCATTTTGTTTCAATTGAAATGAAGTCTTTATAAATGGTTAAAGGGACATAATGCTCATTCGCTAAATCACTTGAAAGTGATGCAGCATAACTGTAAAAAGCTGAGAATGAAAATATCAACTGAACATCTCTATGTTTAAAGAGAGATATTTTACCTCGCAAATTCTTCAGCTCACCAGAGTAAGTGCTGTGTAAATAGTTATACTTCAATTGCTGCAAAGCTGCAAGTTGGGGGGAAAAAACAATAGCCAATCAGCATCAGCAGTGCTGAGGTCATGCTTTCTTTTGCTGTGATCTCATTGTGAGATTTCATAGTAAACTTCCTTAACCTGAGTAGGAAGATAACAAGGCTGTGCCTGCACATGCCAGATACACACTCCCTTGCAAGTCCTGGGACTAGCATCCTGATTACAGTGTGGTGTGAATACTAGAAAATTTTGAGGTAAAATATCTTCCTTTTTTACATAGAGATGTTAAGTTGATAGTTTCTAGTCATCTTTTTACAGCTATGCTGCCTCACTTTTAAGTGCTTCAACATTTCGGTATCATGTCTCTTTTAAGTAGAAATTGTCCTATGGGAACAGGCCTTCTAGTATGTGTATAAACTCTGCAATGGCAAGAATTGTTTAGTAGGAGCTCATCTTTTTGGCAAATTATCAATAGATGATTTTAACCTTTTCCTGTCGGAAATCACGCGATCGGGCACATGATCGTGAGATTTTAATTATTGGATCGGGTCTGGGGGCGTCCCTATAACCCTAGGAACACCCTCCAGACCACAATCAAATCCAGGAAGCGCAGTAGGCTTCAGGACAGCAGTTGGCTATGACGTTCTATTCCGTCATAACGGCTCTAAAGCCCTGTGTAATTATGACGGAATAGAACGGCATAACAGCATTAAAAGGTTAACTGACTTTTGAAGGTAAAAGGATTACATATAAGTAATATTTTACATTTTGATTTGATTACCTGAGCTAGGGAATTGTGACCTGCTTAAAGATAAATTAATTGTAAGGTGATGTATGTTACCATAGGTCTGTAAACATCAACATTTTTTAGAATATTTAAACTCTCATATTATTTCTGCCCATTTTAATGGAATACAGACTGGATGAAAGTGACAGCCTTAGTAAAATGTACCCTTCCTGTCATATGTAAAACAGGTATGTGGCCAGTGCTGGAACTGAAGAAATACCTCCTATGTTATCACCAGTATTTCTAAAAGTCTGGGGTATTTTGAAAGATGTTTTGATGCGCTATGTGCTATGCATGTTTTCGTTTTTTTGTTGTTTTTTTTTTTTTAATCATTAGCAGCTAAGAGGCAGTTTCAGAATAGTTTTGCATTGTTAGTCTGAATACAAGGGGGCCTATTTATTACTGTCGAGAGGACATGATCTGATATTGCAGATCATGTCCGCCGCACATCGATAAATGCCGACAGCATACGCTGTCAGCATTTATCATTGCACCAGCAGTTCTGGTGAACTGCTGGTGCAACGTCGCCGCCTGCAGATTCGTGGCCAATCGGCCACCAGCAGGGGGTGTCAATCAACCCGATCGTATTGGATCTGGTTGATTTTCGGCAATGTCTGTCTGCCGCCTCAGAGCAGGCGAACAGGTTATGGAGCAGCGGTCTTTAGACCGCTGCTTTATAACGTGTTTCTGGCAAGCCGAAACACGGGGCATCAAGCTCCATACAGAGCTTGATAAATAGGCCACAAGGTGTCTAAATAATGTGACTGGTTTTCTTGTGTCATGACTCATGTGATAATGGTAACATCAGTGAGTAATCTGTGTTTACTATAAAGCAGCTAGTGCAAAGGCAGCCATAGGGTGAGGCTCGTTGCTCAGGCTTCAAACTATGACCTAGAGAAGGAGGAAGAGAGAGATATGGCATCACTCCTGGCAGGATAATTGAAGTGACACTAAATACATTTCATGCACCTAAACCCTAACTATGGGTGCTGCCATTTTGGAACCTAGGTTTCACTGCAGGTATCTTAAGGAGAGTTGTTGCACATGTGCAAACAGGTCAGCACTGGGATGTAGTGAAATGTAGATTTCTGACTAGAGGGATGCAGGAAATAACCTCTATACTATTCTTATAAAATTGTAATTTTCAGTGCTAATATCAATGATGGCAACCCTAAAAAGTCATATCCTTTGCACCTACTCCCACCATAGCAACCTCTCTTTCAGGTATTGCTGAGTAGGCTATAAAGAGATAGAAACAAGTCTAAAGTAGAAAATCTGCACATAAATTAAATCAAAATACATAATAGCTGAGTGTAGATTAGGTAGAGTATAGTAAATTCTAGTATTTGTAAATAGTTGAGACCTGAATTAAAAAGTATAAAGTGTGTATCCGCCGCCAGAAGGAAGATTAAAGCAGACAATCAGCTGAATTAATGCGCCTGAAGCAAAGGTCATCTGGATGTTACATGTCTTCTATGGAGGGATTAACCCTGTGTTTTGTGTTGACAGAGAGGATGCAAAAGAAATTATAGTAACTTGTAGTATTACACCACCTGTTAGTATATTAAGTCTGACAGGTTTAAGTTTGTTACCCTCCAGGTAGAGATGATGAGCACTGAAACAGTAAGGAATTCAGTCATGTGTGCGATAACAGAAGGACGATATTTAGTCTTAAGGGAGGTCAGAGGTCGATGTCTGCCTGAGGCTCTAAGAATGGTACCAAATGTTGAAGTTAGAAGGGACAAGGGAAACTATCTAAAGTTTATCTCTTCATTTTCTATGAGTTTTTTTAAGATTTCTCTACAAATACAACAGAGAACAATTATAATTTAAGAATAACCAATGTACTATGCTTAATTTGCATTTGAATAATTTGTTGGAAAGTTGCCTCAGAAAAATGGTGTGACAGAACCGTTATGTATGATTTCTAGTGAATTATTTAACCAGAGATTAATTAATTATAATCTTAATTAAATGATTTCCCCTGAGGTGGCTTTTATAATTAATGTTGTTACTGTTGTGTTAAATAAAGCCTTAAAAAAGTACCACACGAAATAGGAACGGAGCTAGTTAGCAATCTCTTAAAAATACAGCACCCTAAGGGCTAGATTACGTGGGGAGCACAATTTATCGCTTCCGCTCGCTCGTTAACGTTGCTAGACAGAGGATTTTAGCACAGTTTGGGTTGCGCTTGTATTATGATGCACGCAAAGAGCCAAACCTTGAATATTGTGAATACTTTAACGTATTTCCCCATAGACTTCAATGGAGCGTGCAAAGTGGAAAAAACTAACAACCTTACTCGTGCGCAAACCCGATCGTGTTTTCTCAAGTGTGCTAACTCCCATACTATTTCAATATTTTTCACATAGCAGAATATGTTCTATTTATTCATAAATAAATATTTATATATATATATATATATATATATATATAATGTTTTGTTGGTAATATATATATATATATATATATATATATATATATATATATACATATAAAATTATAAACAGGTATAGATATATACAGATTAAATATGAATATTGCCTAAATATGATTTTTTTCATGTTTTCAGCTACTTAAATGCAAAGGGCTCCAATGCACTTAGATAAATGTCTATATGTGTGTACATATGTATTTATGTGTTTATGTGTGTATATAAGTCTGTAAATACATATATACACATATAAATACATATGTACACACACATATAAACACATATACATACATATATTCCTCTAACACTTTGACGGAGCTGTAATCTATTTAAAAAAGAGTTAAGCTTCATGGAACAATCGCTTCCCGATGAAATGGAAGAGGTACTGTGCTCCCCTATCACACTGCTTCTCCTTAAAAGCCTTCAACATTGATGACCCCCACGTCCACAAAAGGACCTTCCATGCATATTCTGACTTGGCCTAGTTAGAGCCTGACATTTAGCCACCAATCAGCAAGCGCTACCCAGGTGCTGAACCAAAAAATGGGCCGGCTCCTAAGCTTCGTTCCTGCTTTTCAAAAAAGATACCAAGAGAATGAAGAAAAATTGGTAATAGGAGTAAATTAGAAAGTGTCTTAAAATTGCATGCTCTATCTGAATCATGAAAGAAAAATGTTAGGTTTTTATATTCTTTTAAGTCAGAGTCGTAATGTCTTCAGGCCTCACCCTTACTTCTAGCTTGAATGTCATCAATAACATCTATTTACTTAAAGAGGCAGTAAACCTAGAAAACAATGTTATATAATTCTGCACATAGTGCATTATATAATTAAATAATGTTATATAATTCTGCACACAGTGCATTATCTTAGCCAAACTTTATTCAACATAATATTGCCGGTGAAATTTGATTAAAAAAAGAGGTTTTTTTCAGACCGCCGCTCTTGCTCTACTGAGCGGGTCTGGTTTTCCCCCTAAGCGCATCTGGACAGCTGTCTAGTCACAACCCCGCCCGATCGCGCCATTACACTCAATGCAGCTTGCTCCCGCTATCAGACAGAGCAGGAGCGAGCTACATTGAGTGTAATGGCGAATAGTTACCTGCACAGCTGATGTCACAGGTCCCAGAGTCAATGTTAATGTTGAAGAATCTATGTGCGCAGACCCAGCTTCTGCTGCCACACTCTTCTCATGCATAGGAGACTGCTTCGCCACCTACAAAACAGAAAACATAGTGGGGGCATCACTGGAACTCGCAATGTGACCAGAAGTCCCCCCCCCCTGCCCCCATTAAATGCACATTCAAGCTAGTAGCAACTGTGTTCCTTGCTAATATTCTTTTCCTCAGAATAGCCATTATATTCATATAACCAGCCTTTCTATTAGAAGTCACAGGGTTAAGTATAATTGGTGGCTCAGTGACCTGCAGAATTATTAACCCCTTCACTGCCTTACTACTATTTGCAGCCTTACATCTGTCCCCTTCATAGCCGGTTATGTGCCCCTCCCCTCGCAGAGGGCCCTTTGGTACCACCACAAGCTCCTGTGCTGCCCTTACGTGTAGAGCATGCTGAGGCCTACCATGTCTGCTCATCATCACTAGGGTTGCCAACCCTCCTGTATTTCCCATCTTCTCCGTAAGTACAATTTTTGCATTACTCCTGACTCCCATATTATGTTGCTTCTTGGTCCCCAATCTCCTGTGCATACACAGCTTTTAAAAACAAATTTGTTTTACTATGATTAAATCTGTTTTATAGATTTTGTTGCACATGTTATGACAAAAAAACTCCCGTATTAGCAAGAATAATTAAAGTTATAAAATGTTTTTCTAAACTGAGCAGTCACAGCATAGTATGTTAAGACATCACAACCATGTGCAGGCTCCATTCTCTATCATGTGAAGCATGCCTGCTGGGTACTGTGCAAGGCATTCAGCTAGCCTACTATAGGGGTCATGTTTTTTCAGATCCCACGTGGTGTATCCGATAGCAACGTGAGTCTGTGACAAGAGATGGGAGGCCCACCTAGAGGAAAAGAAGGTGTTTATGTGTCCTGCATTATTTCATAATTAATCTCTTTTAACCCCTTAAGGACAAGGCCATTTTTCAATTTCTTTCCCTAAGGCTTAAGGACCAGGGCTATTTTTACATTTCTGCGGTGTTTGTGTTTAGCTGTAATTTTCCTCTTACTCATTTACTGTACCCACACATATTATATACCGTTTTTCTTGCCATTAAACAGACTTTCTAAAGATACCATTATTTTCATCATATCTTATAATTTACTAAAAAAAAATATAAAATATGAGGAAAAAATGGAAAAAACAAACTTTTTCTAACTTTGACCCCCAAAATCTGTTACACATCTACAACCTCCAAAAAACACCCATGCTAAATAGTTTCTAAATTTTGTCCTGAGTTTAGAAATACCCAATGTTTACATGTTCTTTGCTTTTTTTGCAAGTTATAGGGCAATAAATACAAGTAGTACTTTGCTATTTCCAAACCACTTTTTTTCAAAATTAGCGCTAGTTACATTCGGACACTGATATCTTTCAGGAATCTCTGAATATCCATTGACATGTATATATTTTTTTTAGAAGACAACCCAAAGTATTGATCAAGGCCCATTTTGGTATATTTCATGCCACCATTTCACCGCCAAATGCGATCAAATAAATAAAATCGTTCACTTTTTCACAAATTTTTTCACAAACTTTAGGTTTCTCACTGAAATTATTTGCAAACAATTTGTGCAATTATGGCATAAATGGTTGTAAATGCTTCTCTGGGATCCCCTTTGTTCAGAAATAGCAGACATATATGGCTTTGGCGTTGCTTTTTGGTATTTAGAAGGCCGCTAAATGCCACTGCGCATCACACATGTATTATGCCCAGCAGTGAAGGGGTTAATTAGGGAGCATGTAGGGAGCTTCTAGGGTTAATTTTAGCTTTAGTGTAGTGTAGTAGACAACCCCAAGTATTGATCTAGGCCCATCTTGGTATATTTCATGCCACCATTTCACCGCCAAATGCGATCAAATAAAAAAATTTTTTACATTTTTCACAATTTTAGGTTTCTCACTGAAATTATTTACAAACATCTTGTGCAATTATGGCATAAATGGTTGTAAATGCTTCTCTGGGATCCCCTTTGTTCAGAAATAGCAGACATATATGGCTTTGGCGTTGCTTTTTGGTAATTAGAAGGCCGCTAAATGCTGCTGCGCATCACACGTGTATTATGCCTAGCAGTGCAGGGGTTAATTAGGTAGCTTGTATGGAGCTTGCAGGGTTAATTTTAGCTTTAGTGTAGAGATCAGCCTCCCACCTGACACATCACACCCCCTGATCCCTCCCAAACAGCTCTCTTCCCTCCCCCAGCTCTCTTCCCTCCCCCACCCCACAATTGTCCCCGCCATCTTAAGTACTGGCAGAAAGTCTGCCAGTACTAAAATAAAAAGGTATCTCTTTTTTTTTTAAAGCATATTTACATATGCTGCTGTGTAGGGTCCCCCCCTTAGCCCCCCAACCTCCCTGATCCCCCCCAAACAGCTCTCTAACCCTCCCCCTCTACCTTATTTGGTGCCATATTGGGTACTGGCAGCTGTCTGCCAGTACCCAGTTTATACAAAAATATATATATTTTTTAATTTTATTTTTTATTTTCTGTAGTGTAGCTTCCCCCCCAAAAGACCATCCCTCCCAGATCCCTTAGCAATTTATTAACCCATTCCCTCCCCCCCCCCCTTTCTCCTACTTAGAAGTTTTTTTTTCTGTAGTGCAGCAGTTCCCACCCGCTCCCTCCCCATGCAGGCGCTTGCCCGCCACCTTTCGTGCATGTGCGCATGTCCGTGCGCGCCCCCGGCGACCACGCCCCCGATCCCGCCCCCCTCTTAATCATAAAAGCCATCGATGGCCGCCCACCCGCCTCCCACTTTGGCGCCCACCCACCAACGATTTTCGACCATCGATGTCCGGTGCAGAGAGGGCCACAGAGTGGCTCACTCTGCCCTGGAGGGGTAAGAAGGGATATTGCAGGATGCCTCGATATCGAGGCATCACTGCAATAGCCAAAAAGCGTCTGGAAGCGATCGGGATTGCTTCCAGCCGCTTTAAACCCCAATGTCGTACAGGGTACGTCGCTGGTCTTTAAAGACCAGTTTGTGCAAGACGTACCCTGTACGACATGAGTCGTTAAGGGGTTAAGGCAGATGCTTCCATTGACTGCGTTATCACAGATTACAGATGGCATAGAGGCCTATAAAAAAACGTGCAGCAAATGGTTTTAGAGATAAGAAGCATAATTTTCTACTAATTTTGATCCATGGACATGTAAATACTGTACTGCTATGATTTGATTATAAGACAAGTATATATTATATTAGGAGCAGTAGCAACCAAAATAAGCTTTCATCCTCAAAGTAAGATAGTCCCTCTGTAGCCTTATTAGAAAAATTAGCATAACATTTTAAATAATTACACTATTTGCATAGTATTATGGGTAATAATATTTTTTTATTGCAAGAATACTTAAATAATTATGTTTTATAATATTTTCTACAACTTATCTCTGGTTTTATATAGCCCTTGGAATGTTAAGCCATTACTGTCAGGTCTTTTATTATGTCTTAATGACCAGATAAAGAACTAACTAAAGTTTTATAAAAGTTCTTAAATTATTCTTTAATTCAAACAATTTTTTTCCTGCTAGAAAAGTTCTCTACAGTTCTGAGATTTGTTAAAAAAAATAAAAAATTCTTACCTGATAAATGTATTTATTTCTTGGTTGTGTGAGTTCAGGACCTTACTCTTGGGATATACTTCACCTGGCCACCAGGAGGAAGCAAAGACACCCTAAATCAGAGGTTTAAGTATCCCTCTATTTCTCAGTAGTAAGTATAGCCCAGTCAAGAGAGAAATATAGATAGAAAGAAAGAAAGAAAGAAAGAAAGAAAGAAAGGAAGAAAGAAAGAAAGAAAGAAAGAAAGAAAGAAAGAAAGAAAGAAAGAAAGAAAGAAAGAAAGAAAGAAAGAAAGAAAGAAAGAAAGAAAGAAAGAAAGAAAGAAGGATAAATGGGGTAAAGAGGTGCAACCAGAACTGCCACCACTGACATAGCTGGGCAGGTTCGTGGACTCTCACAACCAAGAAAGAAATTAATTTATCAGGTAAGAATAAATTATGTTTTCTTTCTAATGGTTGCAAGAGTCTATGACCTTACTCTTGGGAACCTATACCCAAGCAGAGAAGTCCACAAAAATTGGGGGGTGGGGGACAAAAAACAAGGCAGGCACCTATTAACCAGGTATCACCACCTGCAAAACTATACTCCCAAAAGAAGCCTCAGCCAAGGTAAAAACATCAAAGCGATACAACTTGGTAAAAGTATGTAGAGAAGCACTGCAAATCTGTTCTAAAGAGGCCTCATTCTTTAAAGTCCAAGAAGTAAACACAGAACAGGTGGAATAAGCTGTAATTTGCAAAGGTGGCTGTTGGCCACCCCCAAGTAAGTCGAACGAATGAGGATCCGTAACCAAAAAGGCAAAGATACAGATGTAGCTTTCTGACCCTTGGGTTTACCCGAGTACAACACAAATAGACTGGAAGATTGACAAACACTTCAGAGCCCTAACCACATCCAGGTTATGTAATAGTCTTTCCTGGGTTAAGAAGACTCCCTTTCCCCCTGTATCAGTAGAATGATGAAATCCAAGCCAGGTCCAAACAAGGTTTTACAATTAAAGGCAAGTAAAAACAACCTAGACTTGGAAAACATGTCTGCTGACCAAGATTTTAGATAAAAAGCCCTTCGGTGCAATACAGCTCAGGCTGTATTTTTTGGATAATCGTTTCAAAAATGAAGACATTCGCCCTCTTCAAACACTGGATACGATCTTGAATATCCTCAAAGGGAGACTCTTCAGATATAAGATCATTCAAAGAATCACACCAGAAAGCAGAAGCTCCTGCTACAGCAGTAATCCCAACTGTTGGTTGGAACAGTAATCCATCCTGCAGAAAAGCCTTCCTGACAAAACCCTACAGTTTTCTGTCCATCGGATCCTTAAAAGAAGTGCTATATTCTAGAGGGATAGTGGTTCTCTTAGCCAAAGTGGAGGTTGCCCCATCCCCCCTTGGGACAGTTCCCCACAAGTCCAAGTTTTCTTTCGGAACATATAAGAGTATACTGAACACAGGAGAAGCCATAAATGGCACACCAGGTTTGTCCCATTCATTAGCAATGATTTTAGGAACAAAATTACAACCGGAAAAGTGTCTGGAACCTTAGCCCTGGGTCTAAAGATCAAGTCCAGTGTCTCAACTTGCCATACCTGCACTACGCTGAGGCATATGGCCACAATGGACTTACAGCACCAGTGTGGTGCTGGTGCCCCTTGAAATTCACTAACTAATTCACTTGCAGGGTAACACCCCACCCCCCCCCCCCCGGCAGCTATAACAAGTGTACAGGGAGAAATCTGTACAGTGCCCCTGTCCCCTTGTATCACTGAGACCTCAGACAAAGCTCAGGAATACTTGTACTTGCCAATTGCAGGAGGCTTGGGAACTTCCCAGCAACACCAGATGTTTTAAGTATCCTACTTTTTTTTCTCTAGGCAGCAAAAGAGCTAAATGCTCTTAGAAGCTGATAGTTTTGTTTTAAGATAAAGAGTTGGTAGGGTTAGTCTATTTTGAGTTAACTTAGGGGGTGTTCGGAGGCTGGTGGTTTAGGGGTAAATAGTGTAGTGGGTTACTTTGCGATGTGGGGGTGTGGTGCTTTAGGGCTTAATAGTGTAGTGGGGACTTTGCGGTGGGCTCTGTGGCAGTTTAGGGGTTATTAGAGTAGGGGTCTTATGGCGATTCGGGTTTGTGCTCTAGTAGGGTGTTATGTTTTTTTTCCATTTTATATTTCCATATTTCCCCCTTTTGTGCAAACAGTTAACTTCTAGCACAGTTATGCACGAAAATAGACTTAACAGCGCTAGATTAATAGTTCCACACCTCAAAAATTAAAATATATTCTTAATACTCCACGTCAGGAGAATGCTATTAGACGGATATTTAGGCTGATATTCTCCACCACAGATTTTTAAGAGTGATTACCACCATTAATATAAATTAATAAATGATATTAAATACAGACAATTGATATAGACAATAAATAGAAATAGTGTCTGCTTTAAGAATGAACCTAATTTCTTTTAAAAAACAAATATTAGTCCAGAGTACCTTTTCACCTCCACAAAGGCACAAATGTTCAATCAGGTAATTAATACAAGTCTGAAAAAGATTTCCACTTCTTTTTCTTTCCTCCTCTTTGCTGCTTGTTTAAAAACTCTTCCTTCTCCAGAGTTTTATGTGATACAAGATCCAAGATATTCAACCATGAAAGACAAAAGCGCAAGAAGAGGGGATTCAAGGGTAATTAGTTAGATAGCAATGTCTTGCACAAAATAGACTTCTACTCACCAGAGTTAGTAAAAATATAAGCCTTTATTGGTGCAACTTTAAACGATACTCTGTGTCCCAAGTACAGCAATACGTTTCCCAAGGTAATTGGCAGCTGGAAGTTCTTAAATGCAGGATACAACCTGCGGCGGGAGTAGCCGGCTTGCCCACCCTCAGCTGTTTACTCTAGGATCACGGAGCTCAGGACCGATGGTAGATTTACCCCAACGCGTTTCCCCCGGTATTCGCCGGGCTTTCTCAAGGGGATCTGAATAAGCACAAACGGATGTCGGGCTTCTGTGTAATTCACACCTAAATACCCGTATATTTAAAAATGATACGCCCATTCTGGGGGCTTGGTACTTTTCTCTGCATTTCATTGGTTAGTTTTACCGGTAAGTTAAAAAAACATACAATGTCAATTTAACAAACATTTCAAACAAGTTTTTCTGAACAAGATAAAAATATATAATGCATCAATGCTCAGTATGTACGTCTATTATATTAAAAACCTATGACTGTTTTGAGCGCACTTCCACTTTTGAATAGAGAATTTTTCCTCCGTGCATTCTAATTATTGTTATAACACTTAAGGTGGTATTACACAACCACTACTTGTTTTAACTTATATTTTAAGGTGGTATTACTTCTTTGTTTCTACTTGCATAAAACCTAAAAAACATAAAAAATTCCCACAGTATTATACAGATGTAAATTACATACAAAATTAGACCTATACAGTTCATATTTAAAATTTAAAATAGGCAAATTAATACAAAATTATTTTTAAGACATTAAAGCAGTTCTCTAAAAAACATTCATAATTCATAGGGATTCTGATCACCAATAAAATCTTAGATAATTTAATAAAAAAATTAAAAATTAAAAATTAACTAACATTTGATACTAAATACTTAAAACCTAATATCTGACCTTTTTGTGATACTATTATCCACTCCTCTTTACATATAAGCAGCCACATCTATATCAATGTTAAGACCAGCAGGGTGTAAAGTTTTAAATTTATAGATCCAGTATGTTTCTAATTTCCGTAATTCCAACAGTCTATTATGTATATGTGGCGAAATCCACCCAATTACCTGTACTTTTAAAGAGACAGGATCACTATTATGATACTCATAAAAATGTTTTGCTAGATTGTGTTTAAATATCTTTTCTTTTATATTATATATATGTTCATATACCCTACATCTGATATGGCGTTTAGTGCGACCCACATACATTAGGCCCCACCCACAACGTAAAAGATAGACCACATATGTGGACTCACAGTTGCTCCTAAAATCTATTTCAAAAGTGTCTGTCCCACTTGAATTGTTAAAGAACTTAGATCTATTGATATAGGGACACATAGACCTAGATTTGGAGTTTGGCGTTAGCCGTGAAAACCAGCGTTAGAGGCTCCTAACGCTGGTTTTAGGCTACCGCCGGTATTTGGAGTCACTCAAAATAGGGTCTAACGCTCACTTTTCATCCGCGACTTTTCCATACCGCAGATCCCCTTACGTCAATTGCGTATCCTATCTTTTCAATGGGATCTTTCTAACTCCGGAATTTAGAGTCGTTTCGGAAGTGAGCGTTAGACATCTAACGACAAAACTCCAGCCGCAGGAAAAAAGTCAGTAGTTAAGAGCTTTCTGGGCTAACGCCGGTTTATAAAGCTCTTAACTACTGTACTCTAAAGTACACTAACACCCATAAACTACCTATGTACCCCTAAACCGAGGTCCCCCCACATCGCCGACACTCGAATAATTTTTTTTAACCCCTAATCTGCCGACCGCCACCTACGTTATCCTTATGTACCCCTAATCTGCTGCCCCTAACACCGCCGACCCCTGTATTATATTTATTAACCCCTAACCTGCCCCCCACAACGTCGCCTCCACCTACCTACACTTATTAACCCCTAATCTGCCGACCGCAAAGCGCCGCCACCTACGTTATCCTTATGTACCCCTAATCTGCTGCCCCTAACACCGCCGACCCCTATATTATATTTATTAACCCTTAATCTGCCCCCCTCAACGTCGCCTCCACCTGCCTACACTTATTAACCCCTAAAGCTAAGTCTAACCCTAACACTAACACCCCCCTAAATTAAATATAATTTTAATCTAACGAAATTAATTAACTCTTATTAAATAAATTATTCCTATTTAAAGCTAAATACTTACCTGTAAAATAAACCCTAATATAGCTACAATATAAATTATAATTATATTATAGCTATTTTAGGATTTTTATTTATTTTACAGGCAACTTTGTAATTATTTTAACCAGGTACAATAGCTATTAAATAGTTAAGAACTATTTAATAGCTAAAATAGTTAAAATAATTACAAATTTACCTGTAAAAGAAATCCTAACCTAAGTTACAATTAAACCTAACACTAGACTATCAATAAATTAATTAAATAAACTACCTACAATTATCTACAATTAACCTAACACTACACTATCAATAAATTAATTAAATACAATTGCTACAAATAAATACAATTAAATAAACTAGCTAAAGTACAAAAAATAAAAAAGAACTAAGTTACAAAAAATAAAAAAATATTTACAAACATAAGAAAAATATTACAACAATTTTAAACTAATTACACCTACTCTAAGCCCCCTAATAAAATAACAAAGACCCCCAAAATAAAAAAATGCCCTACCCTATTCTAAATTACTAAAGTTCAAAGCTCTTTTACCTTACCAGCCCTGAACATGGCCCTTTTCGGGGCATGCCCCAAGAAATACAGCTCTTTTGCCTGTAAAAAAAAACATACAATACCCAAGCACCCCAACATTACAACCCACCACCCACATACCCCTAATCTAACCCAAACCCCCCTTAAATAAACCTAACACTAAGCCCCTGAAGATCATCCTACCTTGTCTTCACCTCACCGGGTATCACACGATCCGTCCAGAAGAGCTCCTCCGATGTCCTGATCCAAGCCCAAGCGGGGGGCTGAAGAGGTCCATGATCCGGCTGAAGTCTTCATCCAAGCGGGGCAGAAGAGGTCTTCCATCCGATTGAAGTCTTCATCCAAGCGGCATCCATCCGGAGCGAAGCGGCAGCATCCTGAAGACCTCCACCGCGGAACATCCATCCTGGCCGACGACTGAACGACGAATGACGGTTCCTTTAAATTACGTCATCCAAGATGGCGTCCCTCAAATTCCGATTGGCTGATAGGATTCTATCAGCCAATCGGAATTAAGGTAGGAATATTCTGATTGGCTGATGGAATCAGCCAATCAGAATCAAGTTCAATCCGATTGGCTGATCCGATCAGCCAATCAGATTGAGCTCGCATTCTATTGGCTGTTCCGATCAGCCAATAGAATGCAAGCTCAATCTGATTGGCTGATTGGATCAGCCAATCGGATTGAACTTGATTCTGATTGGCTGATTCCATCAGCCAATCAGAATATTCCTACCTTAATTCCGATTGGCTGATAGAATCCTATCAGCCAATCGGAATTCGAGGGACGCCATCTTGGATGACGTCATTTAAAGGAACCGTCATTCGTCGTTCAGTCGTCGGCCAGGATGGATGTTCCGCGGTGGAGGTCTTCAGGATGCTGCCGCTTCGCTCCGGATGGATGCCGCTTGGATGAAGACTTCAATCGGATGGAAGACCTCTTCTGCCCCGCTTGGATGAAGACTTCAGCCGGATCATGGACCTCTTCAGCCCCCCGCTTGGGCTTGGATCAGGACATCGGAGGAGCTCTTCTGGACGGATCGGTGTGATACCCGGTGAGGTGAAGACAAGGTAGGATGATCTTCAGGGGCTTAGTGTTAGGTTTATTTAAGGGGGGTTTGGGTTAGATTAGGGGTATGTGGGTGGTGGGTTGTAATGTTAGAGGCTTGGGTATTGTATGTTTTTTTTTTACAGGCAAAAGAGCTGTATTTCTTGGGGCATGCCCCGCAAAGGGCCCTGTTCAGGGCTGGTAAGGTAAAAGAGCTTTTAACTTTAGTAATTTAGAATAGGGTAGGGCATTTTTTTTATTTTGGGGGGCTTTGTTATTTTATTAGGGGGCTTAGAGTAGGTGTAATTAGTTTAAAATTGTTGTAATATTTTTCTTATGTTTGTAAATATTTTTTTATTTTTTTGTAACTTAGTTCTTTTTTATTTTTTGTACTTTAGCTAGTTTATTTAATTGTATTTATTTGTAGCAATTGTATTTAATTAATTTATTAATAGTGTAGTGTTAGGTTAATTGTAGATAATTGTAGGTAGTTTATTTAATTAATTTATTGATAGTCTAGTGTTAGGTTTAATTGTAACTTAGGTTAGGATTTCTTTTACAGGTAAATTTGTAAATATTTTAACTATTTTAGCTATTAAATAGTTCTTAACTATTTAATAGCTATTGTACCTGGTTAAAATAAATACAAAGTTACCTGTAAAATAAATATAAATCCTAAAATAGCTATAATATAATTATAATTTATATTGTAGCTATATTAGGATTTATTTTACAGGTAAGTATTTAGCTTTAAATAGGAATAATTTATTTAATAAGAGTTAATTAATTTCGTTAGATTTAAATTATATTTAACTTAGGGGGGTGTTAGTGTTAGGGTTAGACTTAGCTTTAGGGGTTAATACATTTATTAGAATAGCGGTGAGCTCCAGTCGGCAGATTAGGGGTTAATGTTTGAAGTTAGGTGTCGGCGATGTTAGGGAGGGCAGATTAGGGGTTAATACTATTTATGATAGGGTTAGTGAGGCGGATTAGGGGTTAATAACTTTATTATAGTAGCGCTCAGGTCCGGTCGGCAGATTAGGGGTTAATAAGTGTAGGCAGGTGGAGGCGACGTTGTGGGGGGCAGATTAGGGGTTAATAAATATAATATAGGGGTTGGCGATGTTAGGGCAGCAGATTAGGGGTACATAGAGATAATGTAAGTAGCGGCGGTTTACGGAGCGGCAGATTAGGGGTTAATAATAATATGCAGGGGTCAGCGATAGCGGGGGCGGCAGATTAGGGGTTAATAAGTGTAAGGTTAGGGGTGTTTAGACTCGGGGTACATGTTAGAGTGTTAAGTGCAGACGTAGGAAGGGTTACCGCATAGCAAACAATGGGGCTGCGTTAGGAGCTGAACGCGGCTTTTTTGCAGGTGTTTGGTTTTTTTTCAGCTCAAACAGCCCCATTGTTTCCTATGGGGGAATCGTGCACGAGCACGTTTTTGAGGCTGGCCGCGTCCGTAAGCAACTCTGGTATCGAGAGTTGAAGCTGCGTTAAAAATGCTCTACGCTCCTTTTTTGGAGCCTAACGCAGCCTTTATGTGGTCTCTCAATACCAGAGTTATTTTTATGGTGCGGCCAGAAAAAAAGCCAGCGTTAGTTTTTCGGGTCGTTACCAACAAAACTCCAAATCTAGCCGATAGTGCATCTGGATTTTGGACATCGCATTGTTCCCTTCCAGTCACTGAGCCAAGTACCTTTTGATTCCTTTGTATCCTCTTTTATAGCCCTTAACCTACTTGGAGCTAGAATATTCTTTAGGCTCATGCCTTTTTTGAATGTTACATTTGCTTTTTCTTCTAATTCCGGTCCCAATACTGGATCTGCCTTTAAGATGGACCAGTGTTTATTTATGATACTTTTAATTGCTCCTGCTCCTCCATTAAATGTGGTCATAAATCTAATACCTTCATTATTATTATTTTTATTCTTATTCTGATTTATTATTGTTCCCATCTTTTTTGGAGAAATAAGTTATTTTCTATCTTTTGCAGTAGCTTTATCTCTAGCTCCCTTAATTAGGTTCATATCATATCCTTTAGCTTTAAACTTGTTCTCAAGGATATCCGCTTCTTCTTCATAATTATGTATATGAGTGCGGTTTCTCCTAATTCGTAGAAATTGACTGTAAGGTACGTTATTAATCCATGATTTTTTATGTGCACTAGTTGCCTCTATATATCCATTTATTTCTGTCAGTTTCTAGCACAGTTAGCATTCTAGCGAAAGCACTAATTAGCGCTCCACTTGTAATCTAGCCTTTTATATTTAAATTAAATGCATTGTAAGCCATAAGCATTTTTATACAATGTCCCTTGCTTGACTTTTTACAAGATTTTCAAAGCCAATCCAACCCCTTTGAAAGCGCTATGAAAACCCACCTACCACATGCTTTCCAAATACATTTGTGTTGTGGCACATTAAACCCCACTGCACCTTACATGTAGAAAAGTTGATAACAGTATTTCAGTTTATAAAATATTTTTAATAATTTTCTAGCAGCTTTTGTTGTGTTCTATTCCATTCTGACTTTTACCCTGTCCCTAAAATATGTTCATATATTCTATTATAAAAGTGTCTAAAACAAATACTTAACATAAAACAAAATTCCTGCTTCTTTTTTTTTTTTTTTAATAGATGATTTCTTTTCAGAAAGCACTACCTGTTTGATATATTTTGTAGGTCACATAGTGATTATCTATGTGCATCTGAAATTAAGCGCACACACTTCATGTCACTTGTAATGTACTAGTTGCACAAAACAATTCCTAGATTTAAACTGAAAGAACTATTTCAGCACTAGCAGACAAAGAAAAAACAGGGTTACACTGAGGTAAAACATTATCTGAATATTCCTTTATAAATAAAAGACAGCCTACTGCTACATTTTTAGCATTTCAGTAAAACAAAGTTTATGGGGGATATTTATCAAAGCCTCAACTTTGTTGCATTCGCCGGCACCAATACGCTCGCCTAACATCGCCTAACATACCAGCCGCGTGTCTCAATACGCTCTCCTTATTTATAAAAAATGCCGACAAAAAGAAGCACACCAAGTACGGGGTGATGAGCATCGTACTGTTGTTAACTAGCAGTCATCGATCTTGCGTCTATTCGGCTTTTTCCCAACTTTATTTATACCCTGTCACTAAACGCAACCACTATACTAAAACGTTTAACCCCTATCCTGCCACTCCCCGACACCGCCGCAACCTAAAGTTATTAACCCCTAACCTGCCGCTCCCCGACCCCGCCACAACCTAAAAAAGTTATTAACCCCTATCCCGCCGCTCCCCAACACCACTGCAACCTAAAGTTATTAACACCTAAACCTCTGTCCTCCCACATCTCTACCACTAACTAAACCTATTAACCCCTAAACCGTCAGCCCCCCACATCGCCAAAACATAAATTAAGCTATTAACCCCTAAACCTAGCAACCCGCTAACTTTAAATTAAGATTACAACATCCCTATCTTCAAATACATTTAAACTTAACTGTATAATTAAAATAAACTATATTAAACTATTAATTAACCTACCCTAACTATTATCCTACAATTAAATTAAACTGCCAATTAAATTAAATAAATTACATATTTAAAAACCTAACCCTACTCAAATTAATTAAATATACAATTAAACATTATTAAAAGTACTAAATTACAGAAAAAAACAAACTCTAAGTTACAAAAAAAAAACTAAATTATGAAAAATAAAAAAACACATCAAAAATAAAAAAGAATTACACCTAATCTAATAGCCCTACCAAATTAACCCCCCCCCCCAAAATAAAAAAAAACCCTAGCCTACAATAAACTACCAATGGCCCTTAAAAAGACCTTTTGTGGGGCATTACCCCAAAGAAATCAGCTCTTTTACCTGTAAACAAAAATACAAACACCCCCAACAGTAAAACCCACCACCCAACCAACCAACCCTCCAAATAAAAAAACCTATCTAAAATAACCTAAGCTCCCCATTGCCCTGAAAAGGGCATTTGTATGGGCATTGCCCTTAAAAGGACATTTAGCTCTTTTACATGCCCAGACCCTAATCTAAAAATAAAACCCACCCAAAAAACCCTTAAATAAACCTAACACTAACCCCCGACGATCCACTTGCAGTTATTGAAGGATCCATCCAGCCGGCAAGAAGTCTTCATCCAGACGGCCTCTTCGATCTTTATCCAGCCGGCGAAGTACTTATCCAGGCGGCAAGAAGTCTTCATCCAGACGGCATCTTCTATCTTCATCCATCGGGCACGGAGCGGGTCCATCCTGAAGACATCCAGCGAGAAGCATCCTCTTCATACGGTCGTTGCCATAAACTGGAACTTCAATGCAAGTGACGCCATCCAATATGGCATCCCTTGCATTCCTATCTTAGATTCTTGCACCTGGGCCCTGTGGTTTCTAGTTACGCCTCTGTGTAAACGTAACTTGTTTTCAACCATAGAAATCAATGAGATATCTGTCAGCATCGAACATAAGCTTTCGGTACTTTCAGACTTCCATTGATTTTTATGGCATCCGTGGCCTCCAGGGTGGTGGATTGAAAACCAGGTACACTGGGCTGGAATAGCTGCGAGTGTACCTGTTAACTATTTGATTACTTGGAAAAAGTGTCAAATAGAACCGAATATGTATTCGGAACATCTGTAATGACGTAAGCATCAATCTGCGTCGGATTGAGACCGGCGGATCGTATGTTAAGTCACAAATTTTAACATTTGCCAGTCTGTAGGCTTTGATAAGCTGATCAAGCTTGCAAAAATTATGCTGCAGAATTCTGGCGTATTTGCGGTTGACAGCTTGATAGATAGGCCCCTATATAACAATTTTGTAACTTAAAGGGATACTGAACCCAAATTTTTTCTTCAATAATTCAGAGAGAGCATACAATTTTATACAACTTTCTAATTTACTCCTATTATCAATTTTTCTTCGCTCTCTTTGTATCTTTATTTGAAAAAGCAGGAATGTAAGTATAGGAGCCGGATCATTTTTGTTTCAGCACCCTGGATAGTGCTTGCTGATTGGAGGCTACATTTAGCCACCAATCGCTACCCAGGTGTTGAACAGCTTCTAAGCTTACATTCCTGCCTTTTCAAATAAAGATACCAAGAGAACGAAGAAAAATCTATAATAGGAGTAAACGAGAAAGTTGCTTAAAATTGCATGCTCTATCTGAATTATTAAAGAAAACATTTTGGTTCAGTATCCCTTTAATAATACAAATGGACTCTGGGTTTTGAAAGATAAAAGATTTTTTTTTGCTAGTCATTATGTATTTTCTTTGCATGATAACAAATAAATGGCTATATTACAAGTTTGGCGTTAGGGTTAAAATGCAGCCTTAAGGGGTCCTAACGCTGCTTTTTAACGCCCGCTGGTATTACAAGTTTGGCAGGTACAGGTGTACCACTCACTTTTCTTCCGCAACTTTTCAATACCGCAAATCCCCTTACGTCAATTGCGTATTCTATCTTTTTAATGGGATTTGCCTAACGCTGGTGAGCAGTACAGCCTCTACCTCCAAGACTCCTACCGCACATAAAAGTCAGTAGTTAAGAGTTTTATGGGCTAACGCCGGAACATAAAGCTCTTAACTAAAGTGCTAAATAGTACACTAACACCCATAAACTACCTATTAACCCCTAAACCGAGGCCCCCCACATCGCAAACACTAAAATAAAAATTTTTAACCCCTAATCGCCGCCACCTACATTATACCTATGAACCCCTAATATGCTGTCCCTAACATTACCGACACCTACATTATATTTCTTAACCCCTAATCTGCCGCCTCCAACGTCGCCGCCACCTACCTACAATTATTAACCCCTAATCTGCCGACCGGACATCGCCGCCACTATAATAAATGTATTAACCCATAAACCCGCCGCACTCCCACCTCACAAACACTATAATACATTTTATTAATTTTATTAACCCCTAATCTGCCTTCCATAACGTCGCCGACACCTACCTACAATTATTAACCCCTAATCTGCCGCCCCCAATGTGGCCGCTACTATAATAAAGTTATTAACCCCTAAACCTAAGTCTAACCCTAACCCTAACACCCCCCTAAGTTAAATATAATTTAAATACATCTAAATAAAATTACTATAATTAAATAAATTAATCCTATTTAAAACAAAATACTTACCTATAAAATAAACCCTAATATAGCTACAATATAAATAATAGTTACATTATAGCTATTTTAGGATTTATTTTTATTTTACAGGCAACTTTGTATTTATTTTAACTAGGTACAATAGTTATTAAACAGATATTAACTATTTAATAACTACCTAGCTAAAATAAAGACAAAATTACCTGTAAAATAAATCCTAACCTAAGTTACAATTACACTTAACACTACACTATCATTAAATAAATTACCTAAACTACCTACAATTAATTACAATTAAATTTAATAAACTAAATTACGAAGAAAAAAACCCCACTAAATTACAAAAAATTTAAACTAATTACACCTAATCTAAGCCCCCTAATAAAATAAAAAAGCCCCACAAAATAATAAAATTCCCTAGCCTATACTAAATTACAAATAGCCCTTAAAAGGGCCTTTTGCAGTGCGTTGCCCCAAAGTAATCAGCTCTTTTACCAGCCCTTAAAAGGGATTTTTGCGGGGCATTGCCCCAAAGTAATCAGCTCATTTACCTGTAATAAAAAAATACAATACCCCCCCAACATTAAAACCCACCACCCACACACCCCTACTCTAAAACCCACCCGATACCCCCTTAAAAAAACCTAACACTACCCCATTGAAGATCACCCTACCTTGAGCTGTCTTCACCCAGCCGGGCACAAGCGGTCATCCGATCCGTCCATAAGTCTTCATCCGATGGGGCAGAAGAGGACATACAGACCGGCAGAAGTCTTCATCCTATCCGGGCAGAAGAGGACATCCGGACCGGCAGACGTCTTCATCCAAGCGGCATTTTCTATCTTCATCCATCCGAGGAGGAACGGCTCTATCTTGAAGACCTCCAGCGTGGAGCATCCTTCCAGCACGACGGACTAACAACGAATGAATATTCCTTTAAATCAGTGATTTTTAACCTTTTTTTGCCGTGGCACACTTTTTTACATTAAAAAATCCTGTGGCACACCACCATCCCAAAATTTAAAAGAAAATCACACATTGTAGCCTAATACAGCATATATATATACACATACACACAAACACACACATACTGTATGTATTGTGCTATTATGCCATGTCTGGGAGTAAAAAACAAGCAAAGTTTAAAAAATATGTCACACTGTTGTCAGTCTGCCGTGGCACACCTGAGGATCTCTCACGGCACACTAGTGTGCCACGGCACACTGGTTGAAAAACACTGCTTTAAATGACGTCATCCAAGATGGCGTCCCTCGAATTCCGATTGGCTGATAACATTTTTGTAATTTAGTGTTTGTTTGTTTTTTAAATTTAGTTTATTGAATTTAATTGTAAGTAGTTTAAGTAATTTATTTAATGATAGTGTAGTGTTAGGTGTAATTGTAACTTAGGTTAGGATTTATTTTGCAGTTAATTTTATCTTATTATTATTTATTTTAGCTAGGTAGTTATTAAATAGTTAATATCTATTTAATAACTATTGTACCTGGTTAAAATAAATACAAAGTTGCCTGTAAAATAAAAATAAATCCTAAAATAGCTATAATGTAACTATTAGTTATATTGTAGCTATATTAGGGTTTATTTTATAGATAAGTATTTAGTTTTAAATAGGAGTAATTTATTTAATTATTTTAAATGTATTTCGTTTAATTTAAATTAAATTTAAGTTAGGGGGGTTAGGGTTAGACTTAGGTTTAGGGGTTAATAACTTTATTATAGTTGCTGCGACGTTGGCGGCGACATATTAGGGGTCAATTAATTTAATATAGTTGCGGCGACATTGGGGGGGCAGATTAGGGGTTAATAAATATAATGTAGGTGTCAGCAATGTTAGGGGCAGCAGATTAGGGGTTCATAGGTATAATGTAGGTTGCGGCGGTGTCCGGAGCGGCAGATTAGGGGTTAATAGTATAATGCAGGTGGCGGCGATGTCGGGGGCGGCAGATAGGAGGTTAATAAGTGTAAGTTTAGGGGTGTTTAGACTCGAGGTTCATGTTATGGTGTTAGGTACAGACATAAAAAGTATTTCCCCATAGGAAACAATGGGGCTGCGTTAAGAACACTGAACACTGCTTTTTTGCAGGTGTTAGGTTTTTTTTTAGCCGAATCTGCCCCATTGTTTCCTATGGGGAAATCGTGCATGAGCACGTTCAGCCAGCTTACCGCTACCGTAAGCAACGCTGGTATTTGTCAGGGTACAGGTAAATGACATATATATATATGTATGTCAATAGGACAGGGAAATGTGTTTATGTATGAAACCATATTTTTATCAGATATTACTGAAATAGGGTTGAAATTCTGATGTCAGGATTTGATTCACAAAACCCCCACAAGTTGAATACACATTCCAGAACTCAATTGCAGACAAAATGTCTCCAGAGACATTTCTAGCTAGAGTGTGAAAATGAAATCCATACCAGATTTGTAATTAAAGTTTCCCTCTGACACTGAAACATTTGCTTCTTAAATAGGAAGTGCAAATTTCATAGCACTCTGTACCCCATGCTGTGAGTGTGGACGAGGTGTCTGGAATACCCTCTTGAAGCTGGTCAAAATCATAGGGAAACAGTTTTTATGCACATAGGTGTTAATCGCCCCTAAACATCAAATACACATCTGCATTGCTAGCTAAACAGAAAATATGTTGTATTGTGACTTTTACAACTACTCATGGATTAACCCCATGCTATGTGGGTGGGGCAGTGAAGACCTTAGCCAGCAAAGACACGTGCTATGGTGTAACTTTGAAATTTACTGAGAGCAAACAGATTAGCATTTACAATCCATGTAACATAAGTAAAATTAAATACATTTTGAAAAAGAAATAATGCCAATAGTTTCAGATATGTTTGAAATGATTTAAATAGCCCATATATGTATATATATGTTGAAATGGTACGTTTTATATCAAATAAATAATTGCTGCAGTGAATAGATATATGAAAAATAGATTCAAACTGCAATAATTCCATTGTTTAATTATATGTAACATCATTTTTCTATTTTTCAGATGGAGTGCCTGCATGGGATATCTGAATCATGTCATATGATTATATACACTAGATGTTTTTGAAAATTTAAACACAGCTCTGAAAACATATTAGATGTATAAATGCCATTAATTTCAGAATAATTAATAGGATAAATTATTTTAATATAATATAATGTTAGACACATGATGCTTCATATCAAAATGATCAGAGAGGTGGTGTAATACTGCCCCATCTGCGATTGATATTGTGAACTTATTAATATAAGGAAATTATGGCATTTATTACACATTTAAAAAAATATATATTTTCTTTAAATGTTTGTTTGTCATGCTGCATGTATTGCTGTGTTGTATGTCTGCTGCCCCCGATGGCAAAATCCAGTATTACAGCCAAAAGATTGACTGTTAAAAGAGACTTCCCAGATGAACCAATCCATGTTCAATTTCAAAGGGCCAATCCGAGACAAGGTTTCCGTTTGAGCGTTTCCAATTTCACCAATGATGATTACTAAACAAAAAAAGGGCGGGTGTTATCAGATGATTTAACCCCATGCTTTGAGAGAAAGAGGAGGCTAAACTACTGAAAGGCTGCTGCTGGCTAATTCTCACTAAACTCTTGGCTGCCCAATTTTGGTATTCTGAGGTGAAATCATTCCAGTTGAAGAATATTGAACATCGATTTGTTTATCTGGGTAAAGTATTGAAATTACATGTGATGTTTTAGAATAAGTTATATGCATAGCCACTACAGTTAAATTAAGAAATTACTGTAGCAAATAGATTTAAAGAAGCAGTTTGTATTTCAAATTAGTATTTCATAAGCCTGTGTATTGTTAAAAGTTTATCTTTTGTATGCTAAGAAATTCATTTAAAGCAATTGTTCACAGCAAGAATATATATATTTTTAGTTTTAAATTAGAATTGTTTTAGAAGCACTGTTAGGATTGTATTGTTTGGATGTTAAAAGTTAAAGATTTTAGTCTCATTGTGTTAACTGAATGAAAGGCTATTTGTAAATAAGGCTGGTTTTTAAATGTAAACTTTTCTGGGCTTTGTAAGAAGGATAGCATATCTTAATAGTTGTTTTTAACGTGTATAATAGTGTTTCATATTCTGGTATTACAAATATATTTCAAAATGTTCATGGATATTAACTAAATAAAAGAATTCATGTATTTATATTAATTTTATGGTTCCTAGTAGATGCATATTGATTGAGGGTTTATTTTAAAGGGTAATTATTTAAATATATTGTGTTATAACCCTGCCATAAGCTGATATATTATTTGGAGAGCACTACTGAAGGTTCTTATCATAAATACTGACATATTGTATGGAGGCACTTGCATGAGATTTATTAATATTCATCATTTTGATATCATATATTTGTAGTAAATAGAAATTATTATAAAAGAGAAAAAAAAATCATATTTCGAAATTAATATTTTTGAAATAAAAAAGTTTTTTTTTGAAGATTGAAATATCGATGTTCATATTTCGAGATTGATATTGATATTTTGAAATATTGTTAAAGATTAATTTTTGAAAAATTGATAAAAATATAAATTTTTCATATTTCAAAATTAATCAAAGATATTAATTTTTCATATTTCAGAATTCATCAAAAATATTTTTCATATTTCAAAATTCATAAAAAATATTAATTTTTCATATTTCAAAATTCATAAAAATATTAATTTTCATATTTCAAAATTAATATTAATTTTTTTTTTAGAATATAAGGTTTTTTTTTCTTCTCTCTTTTTATTGGTAAAAATTGTATTAGCATTTTAATTTAACTAAATACTAAACCAACATAATAATGTCTGTAGCCAGAAGTGACTCAATTCTGTGATTTAATTCTGTACATAGCGTTGAAAATGGTCCCATAACAATACCCCTTACAAAAGGTCAGATCCTTAAGAAAGATGTCATAGTCACATTAAAGAGAAGTTTAATATTGCAGGTGAATTAAATGATTTTATGGATATGCTTGAAACTAGGGCTAAAAATATTACCGTTAATAACAATATGTGGAATGAAAAAAATGAATTCTTCCAAGAATTATTAATGATTAATCAATGCAAAACTCCCAAAAAGCGAGACGAACTAATACTGAAATCTTGGCCCCTTATAATATGCATTATTGACGAAATGTTGCTTTGTGTCATCGACAAACAATTGCAAATACAGGAGCTAGAAGGTAGTATTCGTTCCTCACGCAGACGCAAAGAGGATTTAAAAATAGCCAAAAATAAAATGGATGAATTTGCCCAAAACCTAACTGCCTTAGATAAGCATAACATAGACTTACTCGCACAGATACAAGAATTAAATAAACAGCTTGCGCAAAGCCAGAAGGAATTAAGTGATTTAAAAAGGTCATATCGCCATAATGAAAACCCTTATATTAATAGTGAGAATAATGCAGATAATGCTAACTCCTTTAGAGAATGCGTCAGGGACGAGGTACAAAAATATATGGAAGAGTACAGACAAATGACCCCAAATTGGTCAGAAATAGATTTCCCAAATAGACAATCACCTCATGATGTAAATCCAGGGAACTGCTATAACGCAGCTGGTGCGGGGGAGGAAAACTCTAACAGAGAATCCCAAAATAAGTCTAATAAAGTATATGATTCCCATAAAATAGTCACCTTCATACAGGGTACAGTACCTATATTCTCCAATAAGGGAACAAAATCTGTAATTGATCACTTAGAAGCTTTTGAAAACGCATTAGCTATAATGAATGTAACAAGTGAGAAGTTAAAAATTTAATTTCTGCCCTGGGTATTTGACAGTAAGCATCACAAATTCTTTACTTCACTAAAGGACATGAATATTCATTCCTAGAGTGAAATAAAACAACAATGCAGAAAAGAGTTTAGGCAATATCGCACTAAAACTGCAGCGAAAATAGCGGTATATGGTTTAAAGTGTAGTGTGAATCAAAGTCCCATTGAGTTCCTTTCTGAATTGAAAAATGCGTACAGTATGGCTGAAGATAATCCCAGATTTGATGGCTCAGAATTTGTAAATTTATTTTTGAAGCACTGCCTACACCCATCAAAATTAACTTAGCTAGAGATTTTGATGAGGACTGCTCATTGGAATGGCTGATCAAAGAGAGTACAAAATTATACTCTATTCAGCAATCCAGTGAACAGGGGGTGAAAAAGGAGTCAAAACCCAAAATTGTAGCAGAAACTAAGGTGTCACCTAGCCCCCTCAATTTGGAGTCTAAAAAGAAAACCTACGCGGAGGTAGCCAGTCAAAACAGGCCATCTCCACAGAGGTTTAACTCTGCCCCCTCCCGTACACGGGTTGAGGCGCAGGGAGACTATAACCAAAGTGGGGGACATAATCAGGTGAATAATTACTCACAAAGAGAATACTCACCAAATAATTGGTACCCCCGCAAAGGTAGATACAATAGACGGCGAAGATATTCTCAGGGCAACCAGACACCCCAAATATATACTGCTACCCAAAATCATAACGCTGAACAAGCTGAACCCCAGGGGTAACCACGCCAGAATAGAAATAGCGGTCCTGATCCTGAGGGAACCCAATGGTCCAGGGATCACTATTATGGGGCACCAAGAGATAGACCCAGGAGTAGAGGTAACTTGTACAATCAGGTAGATATGCTTTTTACACAGTTAAATCGGTTGAGCGAACAATTCGCTAATATGAGTCAACCTTCTACGGCTCAGCAACCCGAACAATACTTTTTTAGGGGTACAGCCAGTGGTCAGCAGTGGACCACAGGCACAGTCATAAATACTGCAGTATCACCTGAAAGGGAGGGGAGAGATATACAAAATGTAATGATAAATGTCAATGATACTAATCATGTTCTCTCCCCACAGACCAAAAACAGACGATTTAGCTGTGATGACGGGCAACCTCGGCCTAATAGCATTAACCAAGCTTTCCCTTTGCAGTGTTCTCTTAATCTTATTTCCACAGATGCAGTACGCAAGAACCCAGCTGACCTTGTCATGGGGAAACAGGTAGGTATGAAGTTTCCTCTGCATCGAATGACACAGCGAATTCAGGTAACACGTGGCGAAGCCCACAGATGTACAAGAATGCAAATTTTATGTGTGAAATGATAGAAACGGCAGGAAGGTATTATGTATTAGCTGAGCTGCAAGATTCCAACCCTATCATGGGATTAATTGATACTGGGTCACAGGCATCTATTTTATCCCACAGGTACTACACACAGCTAAATGAGCTAACACCCCACAAACCTAAAATAAAAGAATTTGATGGTTTTCTAATAGGAGTTGGGGGTGATTCCCTAAAAGTTTATGGTACTGCCTGGTTAAAATTTAAATTGGGGAACAGGGTCATAAGACACCCTGTCATTATAGTGGATCTGCCAACTGATCGGTTAATTATTGGTAGTGATCTCCTGAAGCGATTAAGCACCATAATTGATTGCATAAATAATGTAATTTGGTCACAAGTTAAAAGGCCTATCAATTATGAAAAATCTGGTATATCTCGCCCCCGACATAATTGTCACTTAGTGGGAGGAGAAACCAGATGCTGTGGAGATTCATTTCAGGAATAACTCTGTACCTGAAATCACTATTTTACAGATAGATGATCAGACTCCTTTAAGTGGCTCTGATGATAATACTTTTAAAATTTCGCTGGGAAAGATAGCAAATATTTCCCTAGATGGTGATGTATTAACCATATCTCTCCACAAGGGGGATCATAGAATCTCTAAGGGGGAGGCCACGCTCAATACCTCACAGGGATTGAGAGAGTTAAAGAGGATCTATTTATCCCTATAAAAATGCAACAAAATATGCCATGTTGAGTTTAAAACAGGAAGCTAGCTATATAAGTGAAGGCTTATTAGCACAGATACCTGAACCTAAAGTGATTAAATATCTTTCTCCCCAAGACCACTGTGTCCACAACCTGGATAACAGGTTTGAAAGCTATAACATCACAGCTAAGTGCTTATTATCTGTTTCTATAGGTAATAAGTCAGTGAGGCACCTGTTTTTAGTTTTAAATACTCCCCATAATCAAATATACATTGGCAATGATATCTTACATAGATATGCCATACAAATAGATTTGATTAATTCTTGCCTCTGGAGCAGGTTAAAGGGGGATCCTGAAGTATTTCAGAATGAAAATGCAGCCCTGAAATCAAACCAGCAATTGCCATATGCTGTGAATATGCAGGTATCTAGCAATGTTATAATTCCTGCTGGGGCTGATAAATTTCTTTTACCCTTACAGGTAAAGAGAGGTCAGAAATTAAAAACTTCTGAAACACTAATTTGCCTCTCCCATAGAATACAAAATCTGGGTGTCACAGTGACCTACACTCCTATGGTGAATATTGGAACTGTTCCAATACATATTATTGTGCATAACATGACCCCACAGGATATAACATTATCCAAGGGAACTACCATAGGATATGCACTGGAATCAAGTTATTACACTTTTGGATTCCAGAATAATGTAATTGGGCTAATACCTGAAGGATACTTAACTGACGAACAATTAATAGAACAATCCTTTGCATCTATGCCAGAGGGTCTATTTAATATTCAGTCTATTTATCCCTTCAGCTCAGAGGAAGGCATCTGTAAAATTGAAGAAGCCTCTCTAGTGTTTGATCAGCCGATCAAACAGCAAGATTACCCCAATTCCCAGAGTCATGGGGGCAATGTAAACTATAATCATGGGGATCTCACCTCTAGGTTGGAAGAAGCCTATGAAATAGGACAGCCTGAAATCTTTCCAGGATTTCAGCAAATAGTCGAAGAGCAAATATCCTTAGCTAATGGCTGTTCCAGCGATGATGAACGCCAACAGCTGCAAGAACTCCTGATGGAGTACAAGGATATTTTTGCTAGGGATTCTTATTACTGTTGCACATTGCAAGAATACAAACAGATCCCAATGCACCACCTGTCTTTGTTAAACAATACAGACTTCCTTTAGCCTCATATGATTCTCTTGCAGAAATCATAAGGAATTTGGAAGAAAGAAGTATTGTCAGACAGGTGCACAGCTCATATAATAATCCTATTCTAGGTGTTCTCAAGCCCAATGGACAATGGCGTTTGTGTGCTGATTTAAGACAGCTAAACAAATGAGTGTACATGTCTGGCTGGCCTGTGCCATATATTGACCAATGCCTAGCACAAATGCAGGGATCCAAAATATTTACTGCCATTGATTGTGCACGGGGATATTGGCCCATAAAGGTACATGAAGAGGACCAATATAAGCTGGCATTCTCTTTCCAAAAGGTCCAATATGCATTCCAGAGACTTCCATTTGGATACATAAATTCTGGACATGAATTTACTGTATTCATGCATAAGGCTATGCCTGATGCACTGAAAAGGGGGACCTTATCTTATGTTGATGATGTTTTAATCAAAAGCACAGACTTTGAAAAACACATCGCAGAGCTTAAACACGTCCAACAGCCAACTTAAAAGGGCAGGTGTCAAATTATCCCTACAGAAAGCTCAATGGTGCCGCACTCGTGTAAACTTCTTGGGACATGAAGTTACTTCTGAAGGGTTAAATCCTCAGAAGAAAAAGGTGGAAGCTATAGTAAATTCTAAAAACCCAACTAACTTAAAGGAATTGAGATCCTTCCTGGGTATGACGAATTATTCTCGCAAATTCATTGATAATTATGCAGAGTTAGCTAAACCACTACTATTTCTTCTAAAGAAGGATGTGAAATGGCACTGGAGTGAGTCTCAAGAGACAGCCATCAGAGAGCTGAAGAGAAAACTCACTCAAGCACCTTGCTTAGCGTACCCTGAAGGTGGTAAACCTTTCTTCTTAGAGACAGGATACACAGATATAAGCATGAGTTCTGTTTTATACCAAAAGCATGATCATTTAAGCAAAGTCATTGCTTATGCGAGCAAAACTCTATCCCCAGTAGAAATAACATTTAGCGATTGCGAAAAATCCCTCTTATCTACTGTATGGGCTCTACAAAATTTCTGCAGCTATATACAGGGCAAGAAAATTATTGTAGAAACAGCCCACCAGCCTTTGCTATATTTGCAAAGTGAAAGTATAAGAGACAGGAATTTGTCAAATAGCAGCATAACAGCGTGGACTCTTTCCTTACAAGGCTGGCCTTTAGAAATTTGCTACAAGCAGAATAAAAAGAATCCAGTCGCACAGGGGCTTGCTGAGCTCCACGACTGTACTGCTAGAGATCCTGGGGAAGAATTATCAGAAAATGATTTCCTGGAGGAACAATTGCTTTCCCCATATAAAATGTACAATGAGGAAAATTGCAAAACATTACCTTGGGTGTATGTTGATGGTTGTTCTTACCATGCCACTATTGATAATGAGCGCAGATTAGTCGCTGGCATTGGTATAACTTGGGCAAATGGATTCTCAAATATATCTATAGGTTTCAACATTGGACCAAGATCCAGTCAAGTTGCAGAACTCACTGCTGTTCTCAAAACCATTGAAATGGCTATTGAACATAATATTCATGAATTTGTGATCATAACTGACTCAAATTATGTGCGTGACAGTTTTGTTGAATACCTGCCAACTTGGAAAAGAAATGGCATGCAGAAAAGCAATAACAAACCAGTCAAGCATGGCAAGTTGTTCTGCGAGATTGATAATCTGGTGGTATCCAATGATTTAACCATACACTGGAAAAAGACCAAGGGTCGTTCCAGAGTTCTAGGTCCTGATAAGGAAGGCAATGATCTTGTGGATTCATTAGCCAAACGAGGAGCCATAACTGGAGAACTCCTTAATATTGACCACTTAATGGGTGCAATTCAGGTAGAAGCCATTACCAGAAATCAGGCAAAACAACAGAGTGAGCCTAACTTGGTACAATGGAGTCAGGATTCTCCTAGTGAGGACCTGATCACTAGTCAAAAAGAAGGCCCCATTGTAGGCATCTTCTATAAACACATAGAAGATCCTGAAAGCAACCCCATATCAAAAGATGATTGTATTTGCAAAGAAGATCTTAGAATCTTAATGAAATCCAGATCACAATTCAAGTTACAGGATGGTTTGTTAATTAGAACCTCCAAAACTGGCATTCAGCAATGGGTAGTACCCACCAAGTTCAGAGGTCTAATGCTTCAACATGCCCATGATGCTCCCACATCTGGTCATCGTGGTGCCAAACTCACGTATGAAATATTGCGTGATTATGCTTTTTGGCCACACATGTTAAAAGACGTTCAAACCTACTGTCAAGGTTGTTTAATCTGTCCACAGTTCCAACCCACTGCGCCAACGCATAGAGCGCCATTGCAGAAAAGGGGGATGGTAATGCCATGGTCAGATATACAAATTGATTTTATTGGTCCGGTAACAAGGTCATCAAGAGGTAACAAATACATGTTAACCGTGACATGTCTGTTCACTAAATGGGTAGAGTGCATTAGTGCACCTAACAATAATGCTGAAACATGCACGGCATTGCTCATCAACCACGTATTTTCCAGATTTGGTTTACCCCAAAGAATCGAGTCAGATCGGGGGACCCACTTCACTAGCGAAGTGATGACCAAAATGTGGAAAATACTAGGGGTTAAAAGAAAGCTCCATATTGCTTATAGAGCTGCCTCAAGTGGTGGTGTAGAGCGTTACAACCAGTCCATTGTTAAAATCCTCAAAAAGTTTGTGAGTGAAACGGGTAAAGACTGGGATGTAAAACTACCTCTAGTCTTAATGGCATTAAGAGGACCTCCAAGTAGTGCCACCAAGATGTCACCTTTTGAACTGATGACTGGTAGAAAAATGGTTCTACCTCAGCATCTGCTATACCGTACATCAGACCAAAACTTGATAAACGCTGCCAATACACATCAATATGTGGAGAACCTAAGAAAGCACCTGCAATATGCCTTTGCATTTGCTCAAAGGAAATTAGAAAGATCTGCAGCTGCCACTAAAACCTATTATGATCTCAAAACGTCCAAAAAGGAATATGAAATAAATGATAAAGTTTATCTTTATAACTTTGGAAGAGATCAGGTTAGGGAGAAGAAATTTCTTCCATCATGGAAAGGTCCTTTTGTCATTACTGACAAAATATCTCCGGTGGCCTATAAAATAAGGATCCCCAAAAATGAAAGTTTCATAGATAAATTGGTCCAAATCAATCAGCTGCGAGCATGTCATCCTAGGTCCCAACTACAAGTCATAGAGGGAGAATGAAGTGTCATATCCCCAAATGGAATAAAGACATACTGTAGTTTAAAGATGCCTAATTGATAAACATGAAGGCTCAAAAATGACGGACTTTCTACTTAAAGGACTGTCTATGATGTATACGGCCAACATCCTCACCGAGTACCACCGACTTTGATCCAATTCAAATACATGTGTCCTACATATATTTGAATTTGAAAGGGGGAATTATGTCAGGGTACAAGTAAATGACATATATATATGTATGTCAATAGGACAGGGAAATGTGTTTATGTATGAAACCATATTTTTATCAGATATTACTGAAATAGGGTTGAAATTCTGATGTCAGGATTTGATTCACAAAACCCCCACAAGTTGAATATACATTCCAGAACTCAATTGCAGACAAAATGTCTCCAGAGACATTTCTAGCTAGAGTGTGAAAATGAAATCCATACCAGATTTGTAATTAAAGTTTCCCTCTGACACTGAAACATTTGCTTCTTAATTATGAAGTGCAAATTTCATAGCACTCTGTACCCCATGCTGTGAGTGAGGACGAGGTGTCTAGAATACCCTCTTGAAGCTGGTCAAAATCATAGGGAAACAGTTTTTATGCACATAGGTGTTAATTGCCCCTAAACATCAAATACACGTCTGCATTGCTAGCTAAACAGAAAATATGTTGTATTGTGACTTTTACAACTACTCATGGATTAACCCCATGCTATGTGGGTGGGGCAGTGAAGACCTTAGCCAGCAAAGACACGTGCTATGGTGTAACTTTTAAATTTACTGAGAGCAAACAGATTAGCATTTACAATCCATGTAGCATAAGTAAAATTAAATACATTTTGAAAAAGAAATAATGCCAATAGTTTCAGATATGTTTGAAATGATTCAAATAGCCCATATATGTATATATATGTTGAAATGGTACGTTTTATATCAAATAAATAATTGCTGCAGTGAATAGATATATGAAAAATAGATTCAAACTGCAATAATCCCATTGTTTAATTATATGTAACATCATTTTTCTATTTTTCAGATGGAGTGCCTGCATGGGATATCTGAATCATGTCATATGATTATATACACTAGATGTTTTTGAAAATTTAAACACAGCTCTGAAAACATATTAGATGTATAAATGCCATTAATTTCAGAATAATTAATAGGATAAATTATTTTAATATAATGTTAGACACATGATCAAAATGATCAGAGAGGTGATGTAATACTGCCCCATCTGCGATTGATATTGTGAACTTATTAATATAAGGAAATTATGGCATTTATTACACATTTTTAAAAAAATATTTTCTTTAAATGTTTGTTTAAGTTTCATATCTATTAGAATGGATAGTTTAATCAACTGTTACATAAGAAATAAAAATCATCATAGAAATTATTTGAATTGAATTCAAAGTAATTGAATTCAAAGTAATTATTTTCTAATATATATAAAATTTATATTAGAAAATAATTACTTTGAATTCAATTGTAGATATTATCTCCAATTAGAGGGTACTGCGATGGGCACGAGGTTCGCGCCAAGTTACGCTAACATATTCATGGGAGACTGGGAGGACCACTTCCTTATGTCACATGAATTTGGCGCGGACCTCGTGCTCTTCAAGAGGTATATAGACGATATACTAATTATATGGAAAGGCTCGGAAGAAAACCTGAAATTGTTCTTTCAAGCGATGAATACCAATGATAAGGGTCTTCATTTCACCTACCAATATAGTAAAACTTCCATTTCTTTTTTAGATTTAGAATTATTCGTTGATGAGGGTAGTCTAGCTTCTAAAACATTCTTTAAACAAGTAGACTGTAATGGGTATGTACATAAGAAGAGTTGCCACCATGAAAGATGGAAAGGCAATATACCCATAGGTCAGTATCTTAGAATTAAGAAAAATTGTTCTAGGTATACAGACTTTGAGACCCAGGTGAATGTCCTCCAACAGAGATTCTATAAAAGAGGGTATAGCGAGCAAGAACTAGAAGGAGCCATGATTAGAGCTAAAACAACTGAACGAAGTTCTCTCTTACAGTATAAAGAGAAAAACACATCAGCCATTAGGGATAACAAAAATGAGTATGATGTAGCACTAATAACAAATTATAATGACGATCACCAAACATTACGTAAAATAATTACGAAACACTGGCATATAGTTAAAAAAGATCCCTTGATAGGAGATCTTCTAGCATACAAACCTAAAATCATTTTTAGAAAAGCCAGAAATCTAAAGCAAATTCTAGCTCCCAGTGTCCTAAAGAAAGACAATGTCACAATGGTAGATCAAGATCTCAGAGGGAATAATTTAAGGTTTTTTTTTCCCTACATTTCATGTAGGGCTTGTAGGTACAGTAGCAAAATTAGCTCCATTCAGATAACAGGGACAAATATAGATTTTAAAATTAAAGATATTATAAGATGTTCTCACAAAGGTATCATATATCTTTTAAAATGTTCATGTGATTTATTTTATATTGGAGAGACCACCAGATTTTTACGTGACAGGATCAGGGAACATCTCTGTAATATTGAAAAAGGGAATCTAGACACCCACCTATACAAACACTTTAGAGAGATCCACAAAAATAATCTACAGCATTTAAAATATTGGGGAATATGTAAGGTCAGAGGAGATTGGAGAGGAGGGGACTTCGAAAGCAAATTACTTAAAAAAGAAGCCGAACTAATCTATAAATTTGACACCCTTTTCCCCCGAGGCCTTAATTCAGAGATAGACCTATCCCCTTTTCTAGGAATTAAGATATAATAAATTTACAATTAACATATAGACAATATATGAAAATATCTTAAACCCTATATGAAGAACTGATAACATTGACTCTAGAATGATTCTAAAAATGTACAAAAGATAAATAATCCTTTAGAATTTTAGAAATTAAAAAAGAAAAAGAATTTTATAACATTTAGTAATCAATAAAAGGTTTTACAGTTTGATTAATTTACTATAAGATTGTATTAAATATAATGTAAATCATTCTCTACTCTCTAGAACCACTCAGTATATAACCTAACGGTGATAAGCTGATGTCCAAAGAATTTTAAAAAATAATTTCTATGATGATTTTTATTTCTTATGTAACAGTTGATTAAGCTATCCATTCTAATAGATATGAAACTTATTTTTTAATATGAAATACCACCTTTGGTTTTACCACCTTAACCGAGTTTTACCACCTTAACTGAGCATTCAAACATATATCAGGATATCTCTAAGTTTGAGCGCAATAAATTTCCACAAATATTATGTGAATCAGCTTTTATTGAACGAATGGATGACCAAATTCAAATGAACATAATATACCACCTTAAGTATAAACAAGCTTGATCAAATTCCACCTTTAATTGGAAAGACTCACAACCAATGAACACATTCCAATGAACATTTAAACCTTGCTCCGGGAACTAACCAGTATCTTGAAAAAGCCCTATCGGGTGAAACGCGTAGACTTACTTTGTGTTGTTCCCAACAAAGGACTTTACTCTATTTTCAAATCTAGGTACCTAGTTTTACTCTGTAGCCCGCGCGTGATCCACGCTAAGTGCGGGTCTGTGGATTTTCGTTATCCCCTTGGAATCCTGCAATATCTGGCGCATAAGAGGTTTGGAAAAACAAGCTGTCTCCAATCACGCTGACCGGGTTCAGCCGATTCAAGCATAGGATTTTTGGAGTAAAGAAAGCAGTTTCCAATCACGCTGACCTGGTTCAGCCGACTCAAGCAAGTAAGAAAGGTTACTAACACTTTGGAGATATTGTTTACTTCTAATAATCTCCAAAAGTGTGAGCTAACAAACCATTATTACAGTCATTTGGAAAAGTGTGAGTATAACCTGATTACAAGGTGTTCAACATGATCGTTTAACTCTTATGAACAATCCAATTATACTAAGTTCACGCTGACACTATCTGATGAACTGTAACATTTTTTCGATCAGCTAACATAAGAAACTCTGTTACAAAGACTGTGAAGATTTCACTCAAGATCGATATTAACATTGTAACAATTTTGCTGCATCTTTTTATAACGCTCAAACATTTTTACAAGTATTTTTCCTTTTTTTCACACTTTTTAAGGTGGTAATACAATTTTTAAAGGGAGACGTCCCTTCTATCTTATTATTCATATTTTAATGTGTACTGTTGTAATTCATTGTATTTTATTGTGAGTAAAGGTATTCATTTCAATTTTTGTATTTTGCATTTCCTGTTATTTGACCAAGTGTGGTGGGAACTTAGCTTTTAGCGCCCTCTTTTTTCTCCTAACTTTTGTTTTTTACTCATGAACTTTACCTATTCCTAAACATTCTCTCTCTCCCCTGCAGCTCATCAAAAAACCGTCTCAGTACTGCAAATCTGTATCTCATCTTATGTCATGCTCCCTCTTGCTTCTACTTACTGCTGGTGACATCTCCCCTAATCCTGGCCCCCAACCACTGACAAACCGTGCACATCCATGTGTACCATCCCATAGACTCAGAAAAAAAACTCTGCACACCTTACTCACATTCCTCTTGCATCTAAAGCCACTACCCCTTTCACTTGTGCACTCTGGAACTCTCGCTCTGTTTGCAACAAGCTCACTTCTATACATGACCTCTTCATCTCCCGCTCCCTCAACCTTCTGGCCCTAACAGAAACCTGGCTCTCTCCCCTAGGCACAGCATCCACTGCTGCTCTGTCACATGGGGGTCTCCACTTCAGCCACACTCCTAGGTCTGGTAATAGACAAGGGGGTGGTGTAGGTATTTTACTTTCCTCTCATTGCACCCTTCAACAAATACATCCTATCTCTTCCATCACTTTTCCCTCATTTGAAACCCACAGGATTCGCTTATTATCCCCTCTCTCTGTACGTGTTGCAGTCATATACCGACCCCCTGGCTCCTCAACTAAATTTCTAGATCACTTGGCTGCCTGGCTACCCTATTTCCTTTCCTCAGACACCCCTGCCCTCATTTTTGGCGACTTCAACATCCCCCTTAACAATCCCACTGCCTCATCTGCTAAACAACTTCTGCAACTCACTTCCTCTTTCGGTCTGTCACAATGCACTGATTCTCCCACTCACAAAGATGGTCACTCTCTTGACCTGATCTATAGCTATTGATGCACTCTCTCAAACTCCCCTTTTCCTCTTTCTGACCACCATCTCCTTACTTGCAACATATCATCCCTTCCTACAACTCTCCCACCTTCTACTCCTCACACCAAACTTCACAGAAGCATTAGGTCTTTAGATCAGCAACAACTTGCTAATTCCCTTCAACCACTCCTCTCATCCTTCTCCACCTTTTCCTGCCCTGAACAATCTATCTGCCACTATAATTCCACCCTTATATCCGTCCTTGACAATCTTGCCCCTCTTACCACTGCTCGGAAATCACACACTCATCCCTAGCCCTGGCATACTCCTCTGACACGGTACCTATGCAGATGTTCCCGTACAGCTGAATGGCATTGGAGAAAATCACGGAGTTCAGCTGATTTTCTTCATTACAAATTCATCTTGAACTCCTACTACTCTGCCCTTAATCTCCACAAGCAACACTACTTCTCTACTCTTATCTCTAATCTTTCTTCAAACCCAAAACATCTGTTCTCCACTTTCAATACTCTCCTCCGCCCTCCCCCACTTCCTAATACAACTTCTCTGTCAGCTCAAGACTTTGCCAGTCACTTCATTAACAAAATTGACTCCATCAGACATGAAATCAGCTCTCAACATAATTCCATTCTCCCCCCCCCCCTCAAATGCTCTCACTCAACCACAACCCTGAGGAAGAAGTTTCGGCACTTATACTGCGCTCTCACCTCACTACCTGTCCCCTTGACCCGATCCCCTCACAGCTACTCCCCTCCCTCTCTGCTACCCTTACCCCTATACTAACACACATTTTCAACCTCTCCCTCAGTACTGGTACATTTCCCTCATCGATGAAACATGCACTGGTCACACCTATCCTCAAAAAACCTCCCCTTGATCCTACCTCCCCATCCAACTACCGCCCTATTTCCCTCCTCCCTCTTGCTTCAAAGCTTCTCGAAAAACTAGTATATGCACGCCTATCCCATTTCCTTACGTTAAACTCCCTTCTTGACCCGCTGCAATCTGGATTTCGTCCCTACTTACAGCTAAATCAAAAGGCCACTTCTCTCTGCTTATTGATCTGTCCGCAGCCTTTGACACTGTCGACCACCCTCTTTTGCTCCAAACCCTCCAATCCTTCGGCATCTGTGACACAGCCCTTTCTTTATGTCATCACTAGGTTCCCTAATTAAGTCCCACGGTTTCCAATATCATTTGTATGCCGATGACACCCAAATCTACTTCTCTGCACCAGACCTATCTCCTTCCTTGCTAACCCGCGTCACTAACTGTCTTTCTGACTACCTCAAGCTAGATCTCTCCAAAACTGAGCTCCTCATTTTCCCCCCTTCTTCCAAAATCTCCACCCCCAATATCTCTATAACTGTCGACAACTCCATCATTACCCATACCCCGCATGCCCAATGTCTCGGGGTCACATTTGACTCAGATCTTTCCTTCACTCCTCACATTCAGTCCTTGGCTAAAGCCTGCCGCTTCCACCTTAAAAACATCTCTAAAATTAGACACTTCCTTACACAAGACACAACTAAGATTTTAATCCACTCTCTCATTCTTTCCCGCTTTGATTACTGCAACTCTGTCCTCTCGTCTCCCCACCTGCCGCCTAGCTCCTTTACAATCCATAATGAATGCCTCTGCCAAACTCATCTTCCTTACACGTCGCTCTTCATCTGCTGCACCTCTCTGCCAATCTCTTCACTGGCTTCCTCTTGCCTCTAGGATCAAACACAAAAATCTCACTCTGACATACAAAGCCCTCAACTGCACTGCTCCCCCCTACATCTCAGACCTTGTCTCCAGATACTCTCCCTCCCGTCCCCTTCACTCTGCTCATGACCTCCTACTCTCCTCCTCTCTTGTCACCTCATCACACTCCCGTTTACAGGACTTCTCCAGACTGGCTCCCATCTTGTGGAACTCTCTGCCTCGCTCCACAATACTCTCTTCTAGTTTTAAAAGCTTCAAGTGCTCCCTAAAGACTCTACTGTTCAGTGATGCATACAACCTACACTAACCTTTCCTAATACCAGTTCCTCTCCCCCATTGCTATCCCCTGAACCCCCTTAGCATGTAAGCCTAAAAGTCCAGCTGTTTGTAGATCACCTTCTTAAGAGCTGACTACAACAGTGCAACTCTTGGCAGGGCCCTCTACCCATTTGATCCCTATAATTGTTTTGTTGTACTCCCCCTTTGTTTATAGCGCTGCGGAATCTGTTGGCGCTCTACAAATAACCGATAATAATAATAATAATAAAGTAGGTGTTTGCGGCAGAATGAAGAGAGGAATTGGATGTGGGGGATGAAGGACAGTTTGGATTCAAATGTAAGAGGCAGCGTACTTTGGGTGAAGGGGAGATAGTGATGTCATAGACATTGATAGAAAAGTCAGAAATTGGAGTAGAGCTTGAGGGGTGGATTAGAAGGAGCTCAGTCTTGGACATGTTAATCTTTAGGTGGTGGGAGGCCACCCAGATAGAAATGCCAAATAAGCAGTTACTGATGTGAGAAAGGACAGGGTGAGAGAGAGCAGGGGTGGGGAGGTAAATCTGGGTTCCATTAGTATAGAGTTGATATTAGTTGCTGATAAGTTTGATAAGTTTACCCAGTGAAGAAGTATAAATGGAGAAGAGTAGAGAACCCAGGACTGGGTGTGGACCTCTGTTGTGTGTAATAATATTGTTGTTTTTTTTGCAAGTTTATTTTAAGCATTGAACTTTTTAATACCATTGAACATTTACAATACTTTTATACCACCTGTGACGACTATGAAGTACTCCTGTTATTAATTTGTCTTTGTTCTCTTGGTATCTTTATTTAAAAAGCAGAAGTGTAATCTTAGGAGTCAGCCCATTTTGGTTCAGCACCTGGGTTACGCTTGCTGATTGGTGGCAATCAAGATCAATTAATTTCTAAAATTCTATAAAAGTCACATGCTTCCTTTTTCATGTTTTTCTTAGTTTTATTATATAGGAAGAGCAAGGGGATAACTTTTTCCCTAAAAAAATAAATTGTTTAAAGGTCAGTTCAGAGTGAGAAAACTGAAAAACCCTTAAAGGAACAATGTGCTGTAAAATTAGTTTCCCCATACTGTGTTTCCAATGACTCTTTAAGAGGCAAATGGGCTAACGTGTTTGCCTCTGACTATTTGGCTCTCACCCCCCCCTTATTTTCTCTCCGCCCCCTTCCCCCGCTTCACTTGCTTGCTGGGCCCTGTCTTCAATGCTGTGCAGATTTGATGTTTCCCACTATTCACCTCGCTTTTATCAGGTACAATAACATGACATATATTTATGTGATTTTTTTTATTATTATTATTACTTTGTTTCGGCTAGATAACGCTGCTTTTTCACTACCGCTGCTATTACGAGTCTTGCAGGTTTAGCTGCACCGCACACTTTTTTTTCCATAACGCAACGTAACTACCACAGCTTTCAAAAAGTCCTTTTTCAATGGGACTTCCATAGCGCTGGTATTACGAGTTTGCTTGTCCAGCCAAAAAGTGAGCGGTACAGCCTATACAGTCAAGATACGTACCGTAAACTGAAAGTCAGTAGTTATGAGTTTTACGCAGCAAATCTGTACCATAAAACTCATAACTAAAGTGCTAAAAAGTACACTAACACCCATAAACTACCTATTAACCCCTAAACTGAGGCCCTCCCGCATAGCAAACACTAAAATAAAATTATTAACCGCTAATCTGCCACTCCCGACATCGCCACCACTATAATACACATATTAACCCTTAAATCACTGCACTCCCACAATTCACAAACACTAGTTAAATATTATTAACCCCTAATCTGCTGTCCCTAACATCACTGCAACCTACATTACTGTTATTAACCCCTAATCTGCTGCCCCCAAAATCGCTGCCACTATACTAAAGTTATTAACCCCTAAACCTAAGTCTAACCCTAACCCTAACACCCCCTAACTTTAACATAATTAAAATAAATCTAAATAAAAATTACAATACCTACCTAAATAATTCCTATTTAAAACTAAATACTTACCTATAAAATAAAACCTAAGCTAGCTACAATATAACTAATAGTTACATTGTAGCTAGCTTAGGTTTTATTGTTATTTCACAGGTAAATTTGTATTTATTTTAACTAGGTATACTACTTAAAATAAATACAAATTTACCTGTAAAATAAAACCTAACCTGTCTTACACTAACACCTAGGCCTCTATTTATGAAAGGTCTTGCAGACCTGATCCGACAGTGCGGATCAGGTCCGCAAGACCTCGCTGAATGCGGAGAGCAATACGCTCTCCGTATTCAGCATTGCACCAGCAGCTCACAAGAGCTGCTGGTGCAACACCGCCCCCTGCTGACCAGCAGGGAGGTGTCAATCAATTTGATCGTATTCGATCAGGTTGAATTGTGCCAATTCCTGTCCACCTGCTCAGAGCAGGCAGACAGGGTTATGGGGCAGCGGTCTTTAGACCGCTGCTTCATAACTGCTGTTTCTGGCGAGTCTGAAGACTCACCAGAAACACGGGCCATCAAGCTCCATTCGGAGATTGATAGATAGGCCCCCTAACCTTACACAATTAAATAAATTACATTAATTAAATACAATTAACTAAATTACAAAAAAAACAAAAACTAAATTACACAAAATAAAAAAGAAATGATCAAATATTTAAACTAATTACACCTAATCTAATAGCCCTATCAAAATAAAAAAAGCCCCCCAAAATAAAAAAAACCATAGCCTAAACTAAACTGCCAATAGCCCTTAAAAGGGCCTTTTGCGGGGCATTGCCCCAAAGAAATCAGCTCTTTTACCTGTACAAAAAAAATACAAACAACCCCCCCAACAGTAAAACCCACCACCCACACAACCAAACCCCCCCAAATAAAATTCTATCTAAATAAACCTAAGCTCCCCATGAAAAGGGCATTTGGATGGGCATTGCCCTTAAAAGGGCATTTAGCTCTTTTTCAGCCCAAACCCTAAGCTATAAATAAAACCCACCCAATAAACCCTTAAAAAAACCTAACACTAACCCCCGAAGATCCACTTACAGTTTTTGAAGACCGGACATCCATCCTCAACGAAGCCGGGAGAAGTCTTCATCCAAGCGGCAATAAGTCCTCAACGAATCCGGGAGAAGTCTTCATCCGGCGCGGAGCATCCTCTTCAATTGACGGCTCATCCACAATGAAGGTTCCTTTAAGGGACATCATCCAAGATGGCGTCCCTTGAATTCCTTTAATCGGAATTAAAGGTGAAAAAATCCTATTGGCTGATGCAATCAGCCAATAAGACTATGCTTCAATTGTATTCGTCAGCCGTAAAAGATCAGCCCAGGATTCAACCAAACTGTTAGCGTGAAAAGTAAAACACACGCTAACACACTGAGAAATATCCTGGACGTGACCCACTCAGGAAACAAAATAAACAGAATACAATGTACTCACAAAGAAATAAAATCTCTGTAATTTCTTGAGCTTTGAAGAGATTCTGAATGAATCCTTAAAGCAAGGATAATACCCTTAGATAGTAGGAAGGTAAAAATGATAAATATCCCTTTAAGCAGGTTTGCAAACAAACAAATGTAAAATGTCCCTTTAAGCAGATTTGTCCAAACAAATGAAAAATGTCTCTTTAAGCAGGTTAGCAATTGGTAAATGAAAATGTCACTTTAAGTAAGGTTGTAGCAAACAAATGATAAAGTTCCTTTAAACAGGTTTTCAGCAAACAAATGATAATGTCCCTTTAAACAGGTTTTCAGCAATCAAATGATAATGTCCCTTTTAATCAGGTTTTTTAGCAAACAAATGATAGTGTCTCTTGAAGCAGGTTTGCTAGGGTTAAAGCAATAGCATAGTCAGGCAGGCAAGGGTCAATAAATCCAGTAGTCAGTTTGAGGGTTTAAGCAATAGCAAGGTCAGGCAGTCAAGGGTCAATAAATCCAGTTGTCAGTTTGAGGGTTTAAGCAATAGCAAGATCAGGCAGGCAAGGGTCAAATATCCAGAAGACAGATTTGAAATAGTACTCACACAGCTCTGAGTCCGGAAGAACAAACGGGCCCCGAAAAAGATCTCCCGCCGGGTTTTGAAGGCAGAGAGAGACGCTGACGTCAGGAGGAGTGTTCAGACAACCGCGTCACGTTGCTAGGCAACGTGACGTGAGACACAGAAGAGATCCATGAGCCGCGGCGACACGGCGATGAGCGGATCGAGTGTGACAGCACCCCCCCCTCAAGGACCCCTCCGGGGGACAGGACCAGGCCTAGCAGGATAAGTTTTGTGGAAGGCCTTAATCAAAGCAGGGGGGTGTACTTGTTGGGCTGGTTCCCAAGTCCACTCCGTGACTGGATAGCCCTTCCAATGGATGAGATAGTATAATTTCTTGCCACAAAGTTTGGAATCCAGAATGTGAGCAACCTCAAACTCAGGCTGTCCCTGAACCAAAAGAGGTTGAGGCTTGGGCAGAGACTTAGAATACCTATTAGATATCACAGGTTTCAGAAGAGAAACATGGAAGACAGGGTGAGCTTTGAGAGTTTTGGGAAGAGCAACTCGGTATGCAGTAGAACAAACTTGACCCAGTATTCGGAAAGGACCCACATATCGTGGACCCAATTTAGTAGAAGGTTGTTTGAGATGAAGATAACGCGTAGAAATCCAAACCTTGTCCCCAGGACGATATTTGGGAGCTTTCTTCTGTCGGCGATCCGCAAAGAGCTTATATCGATTAGAGGCTTTGGATAGAAGAAGACGTATCATCCGCCAATGGCGAGTTAATCTCTGAGCAGTTTGATCAGAAGCAGGATTTTCAGTGGAAGTAGTATGCAGAGGAAATGTTCTGGGTTGAAATCCGTAAGCTGCATAAAAGGGAGAAGACTGAAGAGACGAATTGTATCGGGCATTATGAGCCAACTCCGCCAAAGGAAGATAACGAGTCCAATTAGAGTGATGATGGTCCACATAATGTCTCAGATAAGTCTCCAGACACTGGTTAACTCTTTCAGTCTGGCCATTAGACTGCGGATGATGTGAGGTAGACAAAGAGACAGTAGTACCAAAATGTTTGCAGAGCCATTTCCAGAACCGAGAAACAAATTGTACTCCTCTATCGGAGACGATATCCAGAGGAAACCCATGTAATCTCACAATATGCAAAAGAAAAAGCTCAGAAAGTCTTTTGGCAGAGGGTAGGCCAGGCAAATGAATGAAATGAGCTGTCTTAGTGAACCTGTCGACAACCACCCAAATAGTGTTGTTTCCAGCTGAAAGAGGAAGGTCAGTAATAAAGTCCATAGATAAATGGGTCCAAGGCTGGTGAGGAATGGGCAAAGGCTGAAGCAAACCAGAAGGGAGTTGACGAGGAGTCTTATTGGTAGCACATTGTGTGCAAACAGAGACATAGTCTTTAACATCTTGAGTGAGAGTAGGCCCCCAGACATACTGTTTGAGATTCCGAGCAGTGTTACTGATGCCAGGATGTCCGGAGAGAGTACTATCATGGGCCCAATGTAGGATCTTGGAGCGAAGGCGTTCAGGGACAAACAGTAAACCATCAGGAGGTTTGCAGGACGAAGGAAGGTCCCTTTGAGCAGTCTGTAAATCCAGTAAGCAAGAAGTTGATAACTGAGCTATGACTTTATGTGGTTGAAGGATAGTACCAGATTCAGGAGTAGAGGTAGATTGAAATTGTCTGGAAAGAGCATCTGCTTTCATATTCTTAGAACCAGGTATATAAGAAAGATTGTAATGAAAACGTGAGAAGAATAGAGACCAACGAGCCTGCCCTGAATTCAATCATTTGGCAGTTTGGAGATAAAGAAGATTTTTGTGATCTGTGAGTATGGAAAATGGTAAAGCAGTACCCTCCAGCCAATGCCTCCATTCGTCCAGAGCCATCTTGATGGACAGTAACTCTTTATTGCCTACGTCGTAGTTTAATTCAGAAGGGGTAAATTTCCTGGAAAAGAAACCTACAGGATGAATCTTTCCTGTGTCCGGTATTCGTTAGGAGAACAGCCCCAGCAGCAACAGATGAAGCATCCACTTCTAGGATGAATTGAAAATCAGGATTAGGGTGGCGGAGTATGGGCGCAGAAGAAAAGGCTTCTTTGAGAGACTCAAAAGCCTTAATAGCCTCTGGAGGCCATTCTTTACAGTTTTGCCCCTTTCTAGTGAGTGAAGTAAGAGGAGTAGTAATAGTTTGCAAATCCTTTGATAAATTTCCTGTAATAACTGGCGAAGCCAAGAAAACGTTGTAGAGACTTAAGAGAATCAGGTCTAGGCCAATCCAAAATGGAAGAGAGTTTAGTTGGATCCATTTCAAATCCAGATTCAGATATTACATAACCCAAGAAGGGTATGGATTTTTGATGAAATGAACATTTCTCCAATTCGGCAAACAAATGATTGTCTCTTAGCCCTTGCAAAACTCTCCTGATGTGTTGCACATGATCTTGATAATTTTGAGAAAAAATTAGAATATCGTCAAGATATATGATGACAAAAGTGTTCAAAAAATCCTGAAAGATCTCGTTCACAAAGTGTTGAAACACAGCAGGGGCATTACATAGCCCAAAAGGCATGACCAGATACTCATAATACCCAAATCGAGTGTTAAAGGCTGTTTTCCATTCATCACCCTTGCGCATACGGATAAGATTGTGCGCACCACGAAGATCCAGTTTGGTAAATATTGTCGCTCCTTGAAGATAGGTGAACAGTTCAGGAATAAGGGGTAAAGGGTAACTATTCTTGATTGTGATTTGATTCAAACCCCTGTAATCAATACAAGGTCGCAGACCTCCATCCTTTTTTCCTACAAAAAAGAACCCTGCCCCTACAGGAGAAGAGGGTCGAATAAATCCTCTAGCCAAATTGTCTTGAATATATTCCTCCAAAGCTACATTCTCAGGCCTAGAAAGCGGATACGTCTTGCCACGAGGGTAGGGAGCCCCAGGAAGAAGATCAATGGGGCAATCAAAAGGACGGTGAGGAGGGAGACGTTCTGCTTCTTTCTTGGAAAAAACATCAACAAAATCTTGATAAGGTGCGGGTAATGACCCAGTAATGTCAGAAGTGAGAGCAATAGTAAGAGGTACTTTAGTGGGTACTTGAAGACAACTATTTTGACAGGCAGATCCCCAGGAGGTGAGTTCACCTTGTGTCCAAGAGAAGACTGGGTTATGTAATTGGAGCCAGGGGAGACCCAAAATTATGGGAAATTGAGGAGTCGAGATAACGTCCAAACATATTGTCTCAGAATGAAGAACTCCTACAGTAAAGTGAATGGGTTTAGTAGCAAACTGGATAAGTCCGGAACCCAAATGCTCTCCACTAACAGTAGAGACAGGAGTTGAATACTCTTTTCTAAGTAAGGGTATAGAGTGAGTAGTTGCAAACGTGGAGTCGATGAAAACTCCTCCTGCACCCGAGTCAATAAGGGCTTGGGTATGTATCTTGTTTCCTCCAAATTGAAGAGACACCGGAACAAAAAGTTTATTATTGAGGGAATGAAATCCTATTTGGCTTAACTCAGTTCCCCAGTCAGAAGTTAAGCCCTGTCTTTTACTGGTCTAGTAGGACAATCTTTTAATAAATGTCCTTTAAGGCCACAGTACAAACATAGGCCAAGAGAACGTCTTCTCAGGCGTTCAGTTTCGGTTAGTCTGATGGTGCCTACTTCCATTGGCTCAGCCTGGTCAGAAGGTGGAGAAGCTGGAGTTATAGGGTTAGAGAAGCGAGGAACCTGACGAAAAGATCGATTTGAAGATTTCTGACCTCTTTCTCTTTCTTGTTGGCGTTCACGATATCTGGAATAGAGACTAATACAGAGATTAATCAAAGCCTCTAGGGATTCTGGAAGTTCCCGATACACCAGCTCATCTTTGAGATGTTCAGAAAGTCCTTTACGAAAAGCTGCTCTAAGAGCTCCCTGATTCCAAGTAGTCTCTGATGCTAGGGTGCGGAATTCAATGGCATATTGAGACACAGGTTGACCTCCTTGTCGTAGGTCTAAGAGGGAAGCTTCAGCAGCGGCGGACCTTCCAGGTTTATCGAAGACATTTGAAAATACAGAGAGGAAAGAATCCACATCCAGGAGTATTGGATCATTCTTTTCAAGCAAAGGTGATACTCAGGCTAAGGCTCTACCTTTCATTAAGGATATAAGAAATGTAATGCTAGAAGAGGGAGTAGCAAAGAGGACAGGGCTGTTCCGGAAGTGAAGGCGGCATTGATTAAAAAAAACCCCTACAGTCTTCAGGATTCCCATCATATTTGTCCGGAAGGGGTATCCTAGGACTGAGTTGACCTTGCGACTGGTTGGTAGGATTCGTAGGAGGAGAGGGCTCCAAAGGAGTAGGATTAGGAGGTATAGGAGCAACCAAATTCTGAAGTAAAGTAGTTATCTGATCCAATTTTGAGTCCAAGGATTGCAAGTGGGTAGCATGAGATCCCAGTAATTGTCCCTGGTGGGCCATGGCAATGGATAATTCAGTGGGGTCCATTTATGGCCCGTTTGTAACGTCAGCCGTAAAAGATCAGCCCAGGATTCAACCCAACTGTTAGCGTGAAAAGTAAAACACACGCTAACACACTGAGAAATATCCTGGACGTGACCCACTCAGGAAACAAAATAAACAGGATACAATGTACTCACAAAGAAATAAAATCTCTGTAATTTCTTGAGGTTTGAAGAGATTCTGAATGAATCCTTTAAGCCAAGATAATACCCTTAGGTAGTAGGAAGGTAAAAATGATAAATATCCCTTTAAGCAGGTTTGCAAACAAACAAATGTAAAATGTCCCTTTAAGCAGATTTGTCCAACAAATGAAAAATGTCTCTTTAAGCAGGTTAGCAATTGGTAAATGAAAATGTCACTTTAAGTAAGGTTGTAGCAAACAAATGATAAAGTTTCTTTAAACAGGTTTTCAGCAAACAAATGATAATGTCCCTTTAAACAGGTTTTCAGCAATCAAATGATAATGTCCCTTTTAATCAGGTTTTTTAGCAAACAAATGATAGTGTCTCTTGAAGCAGGTTTGCTAGGGTTAAAGCAATAGCATAGTCAGGCAGGCAAGGGTCAATAAATCCAGTAGTCAGTTTGAGGGTTTAAGCAATAGCAAGGTCAGGCAGGCAAGGGTCAATAAATCCAGTTGTCAGTTTGAGGGTTTAAGCAATAGCAAGGTCAGGCCGGCAAGGGTCAATAACTCCAGTAGACAGTTTTAGGGTTCAAGCAATAGCAAGGTCAGGCAGGCAAGGGTCAAATATCCAGAAGACAGATTTGAAATAGTACTCACACAGCTCTGAGTCCGGAAGAACAAACGGGCCCCGAGACAGATCTCCCGCCGGGTTTTGAAGGCAGAGAGAGACGCTGACGTCAGGAGGAGTGTTCAGACAACCGCGTCACGTTGCTAGGCAATGTGACGTGAGACACAGAAGAGATCCGTGAGCCGCGGCGACACGGCGATGAGCGGATCGAGTGTGACAGGCTGATCCAATTAGCCAATATGATTGAGCTTGCATTCTATTGGCTGTTCCAATCAGCCAATAGAATGCGATCTCAATCCTATTGGCTGAATTCTATCAGCCAATCGGAATTCAAGGGACGCCATCTTGGATGACGTCCCTTAAAGGATCCTTCATTCTGGAAGAGCCGTCGATTGAAGAGGATGCTCTGTGCCGGATGTCTTGAAGATGGAGCCGCTCCGCGTCGGATGGATGAAGATAGAAGATGCCGTCTGGATGAAGACTTCTGCCCGTCTGGAGGACCACTTCTTGCCGCTTGGATGAAGACTTCCCCCGGATTCGTTGAGGACTTCTGCCCGCTTGGATGAAGACTTCTTCTGGATTCGTTAAGGACTTCTGCCCGATTGGATGAAGACTTCTCCCGGCTTGATGAGGATGGATGTCTGGTCTTCAGAAACTGTAAGTGGATCTTCAGGGGTTAGTGTTAGGTTTTTTTTTAAGGTTTTATTGGGTGGGTTTTATTTTTAGATTAGGGGATTGGGCACTTGAAAAAGAGAAGAGGCGGACTTCAAGGTCTTAGAAATTAGCATATGAACCTCCTAGGTTTAGATTTCAACTAAGAATACCAAGAGAACAAAACAAAATTGGTGATAAAAGTAAATTGGAAAATTGTTTAAAATTACATGCCCTATCTGAATCATGAAAGTTTATTTTGGTCTAGACTGTCCCTTTAACTTGCAAGTTATAACCGAGCCGCTCATAACGCAAAACTCGTAATCTAGCCGTGAGTTAACATTTCATTAATTACTTAAATAAAGGAAGAACTTGTAATATATATCTGACCTTTATTTCTCATTTGTATTTGCTGTCTAGTGCTGTGTTAGTTAAATCATTTTACACATGATAGTATTGAGGTAAAAATGTCTTACAAGTAATGTTATGTTTATACATCTTCAATCCTTTAATAAAAAAAGTATTAAAAAAGACTAACAAAGGTGGTAAAACAGTTTGAAGACACAAAAAAACATAATATTTGGAGCCACTTGGCAGATCATGCACTGCCCTTTGAAGCTTAATATGGATGCTATACTTGTATTTGGATGTGCATAGCACCTCCCCCCCAGAACCCTTTATTGAAACGCTACTGGACCTGTAACACACTTGTTTTTTTATGAAGCTAATCTTCATGACTGGAACAGTAAAATGACATATATTTTAGGAATAGATTTAATACACACAGAGAGAAGTACACTCACAGGAACGAACAACCAGCTAAATACCACTGTTAGCCTGTTCTATGGAGATTTACCACCTGGGTGCAACTTCTTTTAGCCCAGTAATGCTTTTCACAGAGTAGTATATCAGTCTGATCCCGCCTATTACTGTCAGTCCAGCGGCGAAATACCAGGCAATTTCTCTCTGAACAAGGAACACAGCAACTCCAGACAGTCGTTTCGGTCTTCATTGGGCCTTGTCAGTGAGGTATAGCAGTAAGTAGCAGTATGCTAATTAATAGGACCTTAGGGAGCTCTTCCTATGGATGATGGGGGAAACCAGACGTGGACTCCTTGCCCAGTGTGCTTAGAGGAATGTGGCTGCACCTCACTGACGAGGCCCATAAGAGGCTGAAACGATTGTTTGGGGTTGTCATGTTCCTTGTTCAGAGGAGAATTGCCTTGTATTTCAGGGCTGGACTGACCTTACTTGGCGGGATCAGACTGATATACTACAGGAACATTTTTCTCTGTAAAAAGCACACTGGTCTAAAGGAGACTGCACCTGGGTGGTAAATCGCCATAGAACTAGCTGATGAGCTGGGGTGTAGAGGGTTGACTGGGGTCAGTTTCTGTTCCGTTCAGTGTTACAAATACAAATAATTAAAGGAACAGTAACGTTGTTTTATTATATTATTTTTTTAACAAAATAAAGCCTTTATTATTGTTTTTACTTTTATTGTCTTTTTTTGTACCTTCTTGGACAATCAGTAAAAATGGATCAGGAGGCCTTGCAGAATATTACTTGTAGCCTATGTTTTGATGCTTAGGTGGAACCCCCAGTACCCTTTTGTTCATATATTGAAAGAACTTGAAATAGACTTTTTGATCCTGAGCCATCATTAGCTAAGGTGGATGCTGTTCAGGTGTCTCCTGCTTCAGATGTGCCGCAGCTTTCTCCTCAAGCGTCCCAATCTTTTTCGTCTACACATGCAGTGCCCTGCGTTTCCTCTCACGCTCTGGTTGGAGTTACTTTGCAAGACATTGCTACCAAAATATCCTCTGTGGTATCTGAGGTGCTGTCTGCTTTTCCCATGCTGCAGGGAAAGCGCAAAAGGAAATTTAAAGAATCAGTGAGTAAGGTTTCTGATCCATTTGCGGCTACTCTGGGTGTTTCCTCTCAGAAGTCTGAGGAGGAAGACACTTCGGTAGCATCTTAGGGTGAAATCTCAGACTCAGACAGTATAATTCCAATATAGATACAAAATAATTCTATACAAGATATGGTAGATGTTGTAACAATATCAGTATAGATATGACAAGAATAATACTCCCCTTATTTGTGAACTGCTGCCTTCTATCAGTCTCTCCCAAATGACTGTTTAGAAATATAGATAGTGGATATAGAGGCACAGGTCCTAAAGAATTCTTTATCTAATGTTCCAGTTAAAGCTGAGGATAGAATAACTTGGCTTTGATTTGTGTAGATCAACACTTAATAATTAGTGCAGTATACTTACTCCGAAAATTTCAAAAACAAACATTTATTAAAACATGTCACAATGGACAGATAAAAAAGCTCTTTAAATTGCTCTACGTGTTTCAACTAAGAACTCGTCTTTTTCAAGAGGTGAAAAAGGCGAGTTCTTCGTTGAAACGTGTAGAGCAATTTAAAGAGCTTTTTAAACTGTCCATTGTGACATGTTTTAATAAATGTTTGTTTTTTAACAAATATTTGGTTGCTGTTTTTTGGAATTCGTCACAACATTGCTACATTTATTCTGTTAGGTGCTGGATTCCGATTATTTCGGAGTGAGTATACTGCACATTATTCACATTATTGAATACAACACCTCTCAGTGGAAATTTTTATCATTTGTAGTTACATCTGCACTATGGGAAAGTAGACAGAAACTTCACCACACTCTCAATTGTCCTACAAGGAACTGGATTCCAATTATCTCGGAGTAAGTATACTGCATAATATTTACATCTTACGCCCAGATTAGTGGGGAACAGATAGAACTATATCACACATCTAATATCAGGTTCTACAACCGATCAAGCTGGACTCTGAATTTTTCGGAGTAAGTATACTGCACTAATTATTAAGTGTTCATCTACACAAATCAAAGCCAAGTTATTCTATCCTCAGCTTTAACTGGAACACTAGAAAAAGAATTCTTTAGGACCTGCGCCTCTATATCCACTATCTAATGCCCATAGAGGATAGTTGTTCTTTTAAGGATCCAATGGATAAGAAGTTGGAGGCATTACTAAAGAAAATGTATGTTTACCAGGGTCTCCAATGGCAACCTGCGGTGTGTATTGCCACTGTCACCAGTGCCGCAGCATACTGGTTTGAGGCCTTGTCTGATTCTATTCAGACAGATACTCCTCTTGAGGAGATCCAGGACAGGATTAAGGCTCTTAAGTTAGCCAATTCCTTTATCACGGATGCTTCTTTACAAGTCATCAAGTTGGGAGCAAAAATGTCTGGTTTTGCGGTCCTAGCTCGCAGAGCCTTATGGTTAAAATCCTGGTCTGCGGATGTTTCATCTAAGTCCAAGCTCCTGGCAATCCCCTACAAGGGTAAGACCTTGTTTGGGCCTGGCTTGGCTGAAATAATTTCAGATATTACTGGAGAAAAGGGATCTTTCCTCCCCCAGGATAAAAGGAATAAACAGAAAGGTCGTCAGAATAATTTTCGTTCCTTTCGTAACTTCAGAGGTAAACCCTCCCCTTCTGCTTCTAAGGATTTCTGCCTTGTCTATTTTGTTGCATAAGTGACTGGCGGATGTGCCAGACGTGCAATCTTTTTGCAGGCCTTGGTCAGAATCAGGCCTGTGTTTAAACCTGTTACTCGTCCCTGGAGTCTTAATCTTGTTATTAAAGTTTTACAGCAGGCTCCGTTTGAGCCTATGCATTCTCTAGATATTAAGATGTTATCTTGGACGGTTTTGTTCCTTGTTGCCATTTCTTCTGCTCGGAGAGTCTCTAAACTCTCGGCGTTACAGTATGATTCCCCTTACCTAATCTTTTCATTCTGATAAGGTGGTTCTGCGTACTAAGTTAGGTTTCCTTCCTAAGGTTGTTTCGACAGGAATATTAATCAGGAAATTGTTGTTCCTTCTTTGTGTCCTAACCCTTCTTCTCATAAGGAGCATTTGTTGCACAACCTAGATGTGGTGCGTGAACTGAAATTCTACTTGCAGGCGACTAAGGACTTTCGCCAGTCTTCTGCTTTGTTTGTCTGTTTCTCTGGGAAACGCAAGGGTCAGAAAGCTACAGCTATTTCTCTTTCACTCTGGCTCAAGAGTATAATTCGTTTGGCCTATGAAACTGCTGGACAGCAGCCTCCTGAGAGAATCATGGCTCACTCCATGAGTGCTGTTTCTTCTTCCTGGGCTTTCAAAAATGAAGTTTCTGTGGAACAGATCTGCAAGGCTGCAACTTGGTCCACTCTGCATACTTTTTCAAAATTTTATAAATTTGATACTTTTGCTTTATCTGAGGCTTCTTTTGGAGAAAGGTTATTCAAGCAGAGGTGCCTTCTGTTTAGGTTACCTGTCTTGTCCCTCCCTTATCATCTGTGTCCTCTAGCTTGGGTATTGATTATTGATTCAACAGTAATTGATGATGATCCGTGGACTCACTGTGTCATTAAAAAGAAAACAAAATTTGGGGCGGAGCCGGCTCTGCTAGGTAATGGCCACACTGTAAGTGAGCTCCGACGAATTAGCCCACAGAAGGAGACTAAAACAATATGCCAGACCGTATTTAATCCCACTACATATCGATTGAGGGTATATAACCAAGACCGGAGCAGAATAAATCAGATGAGGAGCAATTAAGGAGAGAGGTAGCTTACAACGGATCATCCTGAATGACACACGCACCTCAGAGACAGGCCGCAATCACGAGCTCACTCAAAGAAGATATAAGGTAATGCCTGACCGGACCTGGCTTGCATTTTAAATACACAATCAACACTAATGCATAACGCATACTAAAAGACGAGTAGTGGTTAAAGCTAAACATACATACCGGAATGTTCACTACTATACCGCAGCCGCCATTTTGGGAGACACAGTTACAGCTCATATAGCAGGCCACATGGCAGAGTATGAATAACGCCACAGCTATGCGATAAAGAGAAATAAAGGAAAGGCTACACAGTCATCAAGGCAAGAGGAGTTCTGGCTTATGAGAGGCTATATCCGTGTTCCGTGACACTACAAACAGGCTATTAACAAGGCACAATAAACAGCGTGTGTATTTTGCATATCGCCGCAGTCAGCATCAGTCAGTCATTTGTAAAAGTTGAAACGCCACATGGTGCATTATTATTCTGTTAACCAATATGCTATGGAACACAAATAAGGAGATAGAGAATATGACTGACTAACAGTGTTACAAAGGGATAAAGAACTCTAATAGCCCTATGACAAAATACAATTAAAAAAAAAAGCTGAATCTATAGTTCACTGCTCCCTGTCTGTTACAGGAGAAGAGATTCTGGGACACTTTTGAGATTTCTAGCTATAGATATAGCAACAAAGCGATAAAAAACAGACACAATTTTCTAAAACCCTAACATACTACCTTTTAAAATAAACCACTATAGTAAGGATGTGCCCTAGGAAGAGCACTCTGAAGGGGAAACAGACCAAAGGAGGAAGCCAGGGGAATCCATCAATGGACAGCTACTTTAAAACAGTAGCACCATCCCTATCAAAAAGCTCAGCATCTGGTTCAATTAGACCACAACTCTCATCTAGTTCAGCAGAATCGGGGTCTGAAGAGGAAGACAATATGCTAACTATCCCACAGTCTGTGATTTCTTCCATACCTTCAAAGCAGGATTTTTCTAGCCTGATAACCCAGGTAAAACAATGCATAAAAGATGAAATTTCTGAGCTGAAGAAAGATATAGGGGAGATTGGCATTAGAGTAAATACTATTGAAGACACTATACTGGAACATGATGCCTGTCTAACAAAAGTAAACATGCAGATAAACCATCAAGATCAAACAGTAAGGATGTTGGAGGACAAACTTGAGGACTTAGAGAACCGATCCAGACGACATAATATCAGGATACGAGGTATCCCAGAAGACATAGATGCCTCAACTCTCCCTGAATACCTTCAATCTCTTTTCTCACAACTCAGAGATCCTACAGATACATCAACAGTAGAGATGGATAGAGCACACAGGGCCCTGAGGCCTAAGCCCTCTGAAAATGCACCACCTAGAGATGTAATTGTTAGAGTTTCAAAATACCAAATCAAAGAGCAACTCATGTCAGCAGCAAGAGAGAAGCGTCCTATTCAAAAGGACGGAGTTACCCTTCAGTTTTTTGCTGATCTATCAAGCAGAACTATTGCCAGAAGAAAAGAACTCTCCCCACTCACGAAACACCTGCAAGCTAGAAATATTGCATATAGATGGGGGCACCCATTTCAGCTAATTGTAATATGGAAAAACAGAAGAGCAACCTGCACTTCAACGGAGGAAATTGAGGATTGTTGCAGAAAATTGGAAATACCTGCACCTATATTGCACCCAGATACTGTACAAGACTCTTTGCCTCCTTCTGACCATCGTGCCTTGCCACTACCACAAAGAGGTGAATGGCAAACAGCTAGAAATAAAAGAGCTAAAAACCACTCGTCTAAAGATACTAGAGCCCAAGTAGGCTGAAGGTGGACATATTAAGTATCCTTTAATGGTTAAAAAAAAAAAACAAGAATGTGTAATCTAAAATACAGAATGTAACAGTCTCTATAGTTATTTTAAATATGAGAATTGGTCTAAACAGACTTAAAAATCTGTTAAGTTTTCTGTGAGCTAATCGATTCCATATAGGGATCTATTAGTCATTTCCCTTTGTGTATGGAGGGTAAAAGTTTGTTATGTTTTTGTTATAGTTCTTATTGTTAGTTTTGTATTAGGATTTTTTCTTGCAGAATCGTTTCATGAAACAAACAAACACTCAGGTAACTGTGTCATGTTGGAGCGGAGGAAGGGCGTCAAAGGTAACTAAATGACTGATCCATGTATACAAATTATAACACAAAATGTAAAAGGTTTCAACATTCCCCATAAGAGATCGTTGGCACTTAGAGATTTAGGACAAAAAGGGGGGGGAATAATTGGATTACAAGAAACTCACTTCAAAAGAGGATCCATTCCTAAATATATGTATAATGGCTTCTCCCAACACTATCATAGTGCACATACCAAAAAAAAGATTAATGGTGTAAGCATCCTTACACATAATTCCATCCCATTTAAATTGTTGGAGCAGAAAAAAGATGGGGAAGGCAGATTCCTTGCCATCAGAGGGATTCTTTATAACAAAATAGTAACAATAGTAAATATCTATGCGCCCAATCATAAACAGGCTGTCTTTTTTAAATCCATAATCCCTCTTATACAAGACATACAGAAAGGACAGTTAATAGTAATGGGGGACTTTAACTTACCAATTAACCCTTCATTAGATAGTTCAAACACAAGTATACACATTGCAAAAAACACAATGAAGTCGCTCTGGCACTTCTTAAAAGCATTCGGGTTGCATGATCCATGGAGAGTTGCTAATCCTGATAGAAGGGACTATACCTTTTTCTCCAATCCCGACAAATCCTATTCGAGAATTGACTTCATTCTCCTGGACCATTTAACATTATCGAATGCAACAGTATCAAGCATTACACATACGGCGTGGTCCGACCATTCTATGGTTAGATGCTCTGTTTCTTGGCCTTCAGCACCCATAAGAGATTTCACATGGAGACTAGATGAAACTCTACTACTTGACCCAGTGGTGTGCGATACCTTAGAGAAAGAAATTCAAGAATTTTTTACACATAATGTTACTGAGGACGTTGCACCAGCTATGGTGTGGGAAGCTCATAAGAGCGTTATAAGGGGGACACTAATTAAAATTAGGGCTAATAAGATCAAAAAACAAAGAGAAGAATATACCCATATAGCTAAAGAGATCGAACAACTAGAATACATACATAAACTACACCCACAAGACGAACAGACCCTTCAACATTTAAAATTCTACAGAGCCAAAATGTTGTCACACTTACATATAAAAGCACAGTCGATTGCACTTAAACTTAAACAGAAATACTACTATGAAGCCAACAAACCAGGAAGCCAGCTAGCTAGACTACTTAAATCTAGACAAGCAAAAAATTACATACATTCCATTAAAACATCTACAGGAGAGAAAGTTGAGGACACAAAGAAAATAGCAGATGCCTTTAAAAATTATTATCATGCTCTATATAACCTCTTCCCTAAGAGAACACACCCGGACCATGAGATTAAATGCTTGGAATACTTAGAAAATGTCCAAGTCCCGGAAGTATCTGAAGAAGATAGAGAAATGTTACAAGCCCCCATAAGCCATAAAGAGATAACATTAGCAATTAAATCACTAAAACCGTAAAAAGCACCAGGCCCAGATGGATTCTCTGGATCATATTACAAAACATTCTCCCACTTATTGACACCTCATTTATTAAACACATTTGACCAGATCGATAATGGAGGTACATTGCCAGATACCATGCTTCAGGCTTATATCACCGTCCTCCCCAAACCAGGTAGGAAACCAGATACCCCAGCAAATTATCGACCAATATCATTGCTGAATATAGATTTGAAAATACTTGCTAAAGTGCTGGCATCTAGACTCAATAAATTGCTTCCCACCCTAATATCCCCAGATCAGGTCGGTTTTGTACCGCTGAGAGAGGCCAAGGACAACACCGTTAAATTATTAAATATCTTAGAATATATTAATACAAACAAAATTCCTTCATTATTACTCTCCACAGACGCTGAGAAAGCATTCGATAGACTAGATTGGACCTTTCTACAGACAACCCTAAATAAATTTAATCTTCCCACTCCATTTATAAATAAAATCATGGCCTTATACTCCTTTCCCACCGCCCAGATTAGAATAAATGGTACACTTTCTGATCAATTTGAAATACGAAATGGCACACGTCAGGGGTGCCCGCTATCCCCACTCTTATTTATCCTATCCCTAGAAACACTAGCTAGTAGAATTTGATCAAATACTAACATAAAGGGCATAAACATTAAAAATAGTGAATACAAATTATCTATGTTCGCTGACGATGTTTTATTGACTCTATCATGTCCTTTGGAATCTCTCTCCGCGGTGCAATCAGAGATGTTGAAATATGGAGAAGTATCAAATTTCCTAGTGAATCCTAGTAAATCAGAGCTACTACCCCTACATATATCCCCTACAGACCTGACCACAATTAAAACGAACAGTCCTTTTGCGATCCAACAGAAACATATCAAATATCTAGGTATATACTTGCTGCATAACTTAGATTTAATTCGTACATTTAACTACTCCAAACTACTACATAGTATTTCTAACCAGGCCTCGTCCTGGTTATCTAAAAATATATCGTGGGTAGGGAGGATAAGCACAGTGAAGATGGTACTCTTACCAAAAATTTTATACATTCTACAGACGCTACCGCTTCCACATACCCAAACATACCTACAAAAAATGCAAAGAGTGATACTTAATTTCATATGGAAAACAAAACCTGCAAGGGTAAATAAATTCTCATTGTATGCTAATAAATATATGGGGGGTCTAGGAGTACCTAATATAACACTATACAAACAGGCCATATCACTACAGAGAGTAGTAGAATGGAGTAGACATAACTTAGATGAACCAAAACACTGGATCCAAATAGAAAAAGATATCAGTAATGTATCACAATTAGGGAGTGTGTGCTGGCTTCCTAATTCCATATCTAAATTACAGACTAACACCACACAGACTGTTTCAAGCTCCTTATCAGACTGGAAACATATACGAGATAACTGTAATGGAGTTTCTAGCACATACTCGCCCCTAACTCCAATCTTGATGAATCCTGAATTCAAAGAAGGACAAGGACATCACCTAAATAATGTTCATAGTCTGAAGGACTACATTCCCATTACACTTATAACCAACTCAGGGAAAATAATACCGAGGATAGAATTACAAGAGGTGGGAGACGGTTTCTTTGAAAATTGGCTTAGATACCACCAGGTAAATCATTATATTATGACCCACAGAGACAAAGCCAAACTGCTGAGGCAGTTGACACCCTTTGAGCAGATGTGCATCTCCAATATACCACAAAAAGGGATAATTTATCTTATTTACAAACTACTGCTGGAAGCAACCACCCTAAAACCACATAACTTCGTAAAAGGGTGGGAGAGGGAATTACTAGGGGAGTTAAGCCCAAAGACGTGGAATGAGATTTTTCATAATATAGCCCACTCTGCTCATACCACACATGCACTAGAAACAAATTACAAAATACTCTTCAGGTGGTACTTGACCCCAAATAGAATGAAGCATTTATTTAACACTGCTAATGAGAAATGCTGGAGATGTAGGCAAGATATAGGTAATATGGGTCATATCTGGTGGTCCTGTGGAAAGATTAAAAACTACTGGATAAAAATTGTTGAAGAAATCAATAGTGCCATGTCCTCTAATATACCCTATAATCCACTAGTATGTTTATTCAATATGCTGAAAGAGGTCCAATGTGTTATTAAGAAAAATGTTATAAGTGTAATGCTAAACGCAGCCAAACAGCTCATAGCCTCTGCATGGAGGTCTGATAGAGTCCCCACAATAGAATCCTGGAGGGAAAAAGTTAAAGAAGCTCTAATGATGGAAAGATACTCCTATCTCAAAACAAATAAATTGAACATGTATTATGATATGATGTTTTACTGGGAATCGTATGCAGGTACTTGAATGGTAATAAAGAGATGGCTCAATATAATAATAACAACTATTATAATTGTAGGAATCTATGATTGAAACTTTAGGTAGCCTATAAGACAAAAGGTGAAACATAAATGGAATCTAACAAGTATATTTTAAGGTAGTGACGAGATACCTTCTGACCACCTGTACAACACTGAAATGATTTAAAGACTGCAAGTAATTGTTTTGTTCTGTTTTGTTTTTTCTTTAGTTTGTTGTTAATGTTAGACTAATCTGTGTTAGTAAAGTGTTTTTTGATGGATGTACCGTCAAGCAATATTAGAAGTACTTATGGCTGAATGATATAGTTCACTTTAAAAAAATATGGACTAATATTGATTAGATACTGTATTACAAGTACAGTTGCAAGACAACATTGGACAATTTGTTGAGATTGGACTATTTCATTGGAAATGTTGTACCCATTGATCTGTGAATATTGTACTTTATGAAAACAATAAAGACATAAAATATAAAATATAAAAAAAAAATAATAATTTATGCTTACCTGATAAATGTATTTATTTATTGACACGGTGAGTCCACGGCCCGCCCTGTTTTTCAGACAGTTTTTGTAATATAAACCTCAGGCACCTTTGCACCTTGTGTTGTTTCCTTTTCTCCTTTCCTTCAGTCGAATGACTGGGGTTTGTGGGAAGGGAAGTGATACTTAACAGCTTTGCTGTGGTGCTCTTTGCCCTCTCCTGCTGGCCAGGAGTGATATTCCCAACAGTAATTGATGATGATCCGTGGACTCACCGTGTCAAGAAAGAAAGAAATTTATCAGGTAAGCATAAATTTTGTTTTGCTGTTGTTATCCATTAAAGCCAATTGGGGACAGATATCTAGCAGAGTTAGCAGGTTCTGGCCTAGATTTAGAGTTCGGCGGTAAAAGGGCTGTTAACGCTCCGCGGGTTTTTTTCTGGCCGCACCATAAATTTAACTCTGGTATCGAGAGTTCAAACAAATGCTGCGTTAGGCTCCAAAAAAGGAGCGTAGAGCATTTTTACCGCAAATGCAACTCTCGATACCAGAGCTGCTTACGGACGCGGCCGGCATCAAAAACGTGCTCGTGCACGATTCTCCCATAGGAAACAATGGGGCTGTTTGAGCTGAAAAAAAACCTAACACCTGCAAAAAAGCAGCGTTCAGCTCCTAACGCAGCCCCATTGTTTCCTATGGGGAAACACTTCCTACGTCTGCACCTAACACTCTAACATGTACCCCGAGTCTAAACACCCCTAGCCTTACACTTATTAACCCCTAATCTGCCGCCCACGCTATCGCTGACCCCTGCATTACACTTTTAACCCCTAATCTGCCGCTCCGTAAAACGCCGCCACCTACGTTATCCCTATGTACCCCTAATCTGCTGCCCTAACATCGCCGACCCCTATGTTATATTTATTAACCCCTAATCTGCCCCCCACAACGTCGCCGACACCTACCTACACTTATTAACCCCTAATCTGCCGAGCGGACCTGAGCGCTACTATAATAAAGTTATTAACCCCTAATCCGCCTCACTAACCCTATCATAAATAGTATTAACCCCTAATCTGCCCTCCCTAACATCGCCGACACCTACCTTCAATTATTAACCCCTAAACTTCCGATCGGAGCTCACCGCTATTCTAATAAATGGATTAACCCCTAAAGCTAAGTCTAACCCTAACACTAACACCCCCCTAAGTTAAATATAATTTTTATCTAACGAAATAAATTAACTCTTATTAAATAACTTATTCCTATTTAAAGCTAAATACTTACCTGTAAAATAAATCCTAATATAGCTACAATATAAATTATAATTATATTATAGCTATTTTAGGATTAATATTTATTTTACAGGCAACTTTGTAATTATTTTAACCAGGTACAATAGCTATTAAATAGTTAAGAACTATTTAATAGTTACCTAGTTAAAATAATAACAAATTTACCTGTAAAATAAATCCTAACCTAAGTTATAATTAAACCTAACACTACCCTATCAATAAAATAATTAAATAAACTACCTACAATTACCTACAATTAACCTAACACTACACTATCAATAAATTAATTAAACACAATTGCTACAAATAAATACAATTAAATAAACTAGCTAAAGTACAAAAAATAAAAAAGAACTAAGTTACAGAAAATAAAAAAATATTTACAAACATAAGAAAAATATTACAACAATTTTAAACTAATTACACCTACTCTAAGCCCCCTAATAAAATAACAAAGCCCCCCAAAATAAAAAATTCCCTACCCTATTCTAAATTAAAAAAGTTACAAGCTCTTTTACCTTACCAGCCCTGAACAGGGCCCTTTGCGGGGCATGCCCCAAGAATTTCAGCTCTTTTGCCTGTAAAAGAATAAATACAATACCCCCCCCCCCCAACATTACAACTCACCACCCACATACCCCTAATCTAACCCAAACCCCCCTTAAATAAACCTAACACTAAGCCCCTGAAGATCTTCCTACCTTGTCTTCACCATCCAGGTATCACCGATCCGTCCTGGCTCCAAGATCTTCATCCAACCCAAGCGGGGGTTGGCGATCCATAATCCGGTGCTCCAAAGTCTTCCTCCTATCCGGCAAGAAGAGGACATCCGGACCGGCAAACATCTTCTCCAAGCGGCATCTTCGATCTTCTTCCATCCGGTGCGGAGCGGGTCCATCTTGAAGCAGGCGACGCGGATCCATCCTCTTCTTCCGATGTCTCCCGACTAATGACGGTTCCTTTAAGGGACGTCATCCAAGATGGCGTCCCTCGAATTCCGATTGGCTGATAGGATTCTATCAGCCAATCGGAATTAAGGTAGGAATTTTCTGATTGGCTGATGGAATCAGCCAATCAGAATCAAGTTCAATCCGATTGGCCGATCCCATCAGCCAATCAGATTGAGCTCGCATTCTATTGGCTGATCGGAACAGCCAATAGAATGCTAGCTCAATCTGATTGGCTGATTGGATCAGCCAATCGGATTGAACTTGATTCTGATTGGCTGATTCCATCAGCCAATCAGAAAATTCCTACCTTAATTCCGATTGGCTGATAGAATCCTATCAGCCAATCGGAATTCGAGGGACGCCATCTTGGATGACGTCCCTTAAAGGAACCGTCATTAGTCGAGAGACATCGGAAGAAGAGGATGGATCCGCGTCGCCTGCTTCAAGATGGACCCGCTCCGCACCGGATGGAAGAAGATCGAAGATGCCGCTTGGAGAAGATGTTTGCCGGTCCGGATGTCCTCTTCTTGCCGGATAGGAGGAAGACTTTGGAGCACCGGATTATGGATCGCCAACCCCCGCTTGGGTTGGATGAAGATCTTGGAGCCAGGACGGATCGGTGATACCTGGTATGGTGAAGACAAGGTAGGAAGATCTTCAGGGGCTTAGTGTTAGGTTTATTTAAGGGGGGTTTGGGTTAGATTAGGGGTATGTGGGTGGTGGGTTGTAATGTTGGGGGGGGGGGGTATTGTATTTATTCTTTTACAGGCAAAAGAGCTGAAATTCTTGGGGCATGCCCCGCAAAGGGCCCTGTTCAGGGCTGGTAAGGTAAAAGAGCTTGTAACCTTTTTAATTTAGAATAGGGTAGGGAATTTTTTATTTTGGGGGGCTTTGTTATTTTATTAGGGGGCTTAGAGTAGGTGTAATTAGTTTAAAATTGTTGTAATATTTTTCTTATGTTTGTAAATATTTTTTTATTTTCTGTAACTTAGTTCTTTTTTATTTTTTGTACTTTAGCTAGTTTATTTAATTGTATTTATTTGTAGCAATTGTGTTTAATTAATTTATTGATAGTGTAGTGTTAGGTTAATTGTAGGTAATTGTAGGTAGTTTATTTAATTATTTTATTGATAGGGTAGTGTTAGGTTTAATTATAACTTAGGTTAGGATTTATTTTACAGGTAAATTTGTTATTATTTTAACTAGGTAACTATTAAATAGTTCTTAACTATTTAATAGCTATTGTACCTGGTTAAAATAATTACAAAGTTGCCTGTAAAATAAATATTAATCCTAAAATAGCTATAATATAATTATAATTTATATTGTAGCTATATTAGGATTTATTTTACAGGTAAGTATTTAGCTTTAAATAGGAATAAGTTATTTAATAAGAGTTAATTTATTTCGTTAGATAAAAATTATATTTAACTTAGGGGGGTGTTAGTGTTAGGGTTAGACTTAGCTTTAGGGGTTAATCCATTTATTAGAATAGCGGTGAGCTCCGATCGGAAGTTTAGGGGTTAATAATTGAAGGTAGGTGTCGGCGATGTTAGGGAGGGCAGATTAGGGGTTAATACTATTTATGATAGGGTTAGTGAGGCGGATTAGGGGTTAATAACTTTATTATAGTAGCGCTCAGGTCCGCTCGGCAGATTAGGGGTTAATAAGTGTAGGCAGGTGTCGGCGACGTTGAGGGGGGCAGATTAGGGGTTAATAAATATAATATAGGGGTCGGCGGTGTTAGGGGCAGCAGATTAGGGGTACATAGGGATAACGTAGGTGGCGGCGATTTGCGGTCGGAAGATTAGGGGTTAATTATTGTAAGTAGCTGGCGGCGACGTTGTGGGGGGCAGGTTAGGGGTGAATAAATATAATACAGGGGTCGGCGGGGTTAGGGGCAGCAGATTAGGGGTACATAAATATAACGTAGGTGGCGGTCGGCAGATTAGGGGTTAAAAATTTTAATCGAGTAGCGGCGGTGTGGGGGGACCTCGGTTTAGGGGTACATAGGTAGTTTATGGGTGTTAGTGTACTTTAGGGTACAGTAGTTAAGAGCTTTATAAACCGGCGTTAGCCAGAAAGCTCTTAACTCCTGCTATTTTCAGGCGGCTGGAATCTTGTCGTTAGAGCTCTAACGCTCACTGCAGAAACGACTCTAAATACCGGCGTTAGAAAGATCCCATTGAAAAGATAGGCTACGCAAATGGCGTAGGGGGATCTGCGGTATGGAAAAGTCGCGGCTGAAAAGTGAGCGTTAGACCCTTTAATCACTGACTCCAAATACCAGCGGGCGCCCAAAACCAGCGTTAGGAGCCTCTAACGCTGGTTTTGACGGCTACCGCCGAACTCTAAATCTAGGCCTCTGAGTATTTAAAATTGCTCAATTATCACAGTTTAATTACTACATGAAAAGGGGGCAAAATAAATAATACAAATATATTGCAAAGTAGATTCCTTATGCAAAAATAAATATTTTTTATACAAATCCTGGGAATTTTGGAATTGACAACGTTTGTGTGTCATTTTCATGGGCCTATGGGTCTTTTAATATCCTAAATAAAACATAAACATGAAGCATCAGTGAAATGAACCTCCTGGAGTGCAGAAACAGCATGACATTCCAAGTAATTAAAGTGAGAAAGCATGCTAATTGGATAAAAATTGTTGTTGCAAGAGCATCCATTGCAGATATTGCAAACTGTCATTTTGTCTCAATAAAGATTACACATCATTGTGTTAATAAATGAGGACATATATATATATCAACATATCTTATTATTTTTCTAGGTATTTCTCTCCACTAAGGTATATAGTGATATTAGTAGCATAACACATATATTTTTTATATATATATATAGCAAGGTATTAATATTTCTTTTGATAGTTTATTTAAGTCCCTATAGTAATTTAATCACCTTTACCCTGTACACCAGAAGCTTTAACATGACATGTATTTGGCCAAATTTATTAAAGGGACACTAAATTCCAAATGTTTCTTTCAAGACTAAGATAGAGTATATACTATTAAACAATTTTCCAATTCACTTTCATTATAAGATTTGATTAATTCTCTTTGTAACCCTGTGTGCTAAGGAGCAGCTATTTAGGTACATTAGTTTATCCAATCACAAGAGGCATATAAACGCAGTCATCAATCAGCTGCTATCTCGGAGTAGTGCATTGCTGGTGACAAACTTACCTAAAAATGAGTTTCAACAAAGAGAACAAACAGCTAGATTACAAGTTAAGCGTTATGACTCAAATTGTAGCGTTATGGCCCATAATGCATCAATTTCCCTACCGCAGCCTAACACAGCCATTACAAGTTTGAAAAAAACTCCTTAGCGCAACAAAAATCCCCTTCTACGCACAAATTCATAACGCTATCCAAGACCAGTAATTATTGATATATTGCAACCAAAAACCTTCACTAATCACTTAAAAAATATTATAGAAAGTACACTTAGGGCCTCTATTTATCAAGCCGTCAACCGCAAATATGCTGGAATTCTGCAGCGTATTTGTGGCGAGGCTGATTCGCTCTAGTTATCAAGCCCTACAGCCCGGCAAAAGTAGAATTCAGTGACGTAACATATGATCCGTCGGACTCAGTCCGACACAGATCGATGGTTATGTCACTCCAGATGTTCCGAACGCAAGTTCGTCACAATCTGACTACTTTTGCTAGTTATCAAAGAACTAGCAGGTACGCTCGCCACTATTCGCGTACCTGGTTTTCAATCCGCCGCCTAGAGGCGGTGGATCCCTTAGGAATCAATGGGAGTCTGACAGCAGCGAGAGCTCATGTTCACTGCTGCCCGATATCCCATTGATTCCTATGGGAAGTGTCTGCACCTAACACCCTAACATGTACCCGAGTCTAAACACCCCTAATCTGCCCCCCCCTACACCGCGCTCCACCTACTTTATACTTATTAACCCCTAAACCACCGCTCCCGGACCCCGCCGCCACCTACATTAAACTTATTAACCCCTAATCTGCCGCCCCCTATAACGCCGCCACCTACATAAAGTTATTAACCTCTATCCTGCCGATCCCGGACTCCGCCGCAAATAAATTAATTGTTTAACCCTTAAACCGCCGCACCTGGAGCCCTCCGCCACCTACATTACATTTATTAACCCCTATCCTGCCCCCCCTACACCGCCGCAACCTACAGTACATTGATTAACCCCTAATCTACCCCCCCTACACCGCCGCCACTATATTAAATGAACTAACCCCAAAACCTAAGTCTAACCCTAACACCCCCCTAACTTAAATATTATTTCAATTAATCTAAATAAATATTCCTATAATTAAATAAATATTCCTATAATTAAATAAATTAATCCTATTTAAAACTAAATACTTACCTATAAAATAAACCCTAAGCTATCTACAATATAATTAATAATTACATTGTAGCTATTTTAGGGTTTATTTTTATTTTACAGACAACTTTGTATTTATTTTAACTAGGCACAATAGCTATTAAACAGTTAATAACTATTTAATAGCTACCTAGTTAAAATAATTCCAAAATTACCTGTAAAATAAATCCTAACCTAAGTTACAAATACACGTAAAACTACACTATCAATAAATTAATTAAATAAATTACCTACAATTATCTAAACTAAAATACAATTAAATAAACTGAACTATATTACAAAAAAACCCAAACACTAAATTACAAAAAATAAAAAAATATTACAAAAATTTTAATCTAATTACACCTAATCTAAGCCCCCTAATAAAATAAAAAAGCCCCCCAAAATAATAAAATTCCCTACCCTATACTAAATTACAAAAGTAATCAGCTCTTTTACCAGCCCTTAAAAGGGCTTTTTGCGGGGCATTGCCCCAAAGTAACCAGCTCTTTTACCAGCCCTTAAAAGGGCCTTTTGCGGGGCATTGCCCCAAAGTAATCAGCTCTTTTACCTGTAAAAAAAAAAGCAATACAATACCCCCCCCAACATTACAACCCACCACCCACACACCCCTACTCTAAAACCCACCCGATCCCTCCTTAAATAAACCTAACACTAACCCATTGAAGATCGCCCTACCTTGAGCCGTCTTCACCCAACCGGGCCGAACTCTTCATCCGATGCAGGCACAAGTGGTCCTCCAGCCGGGAGAAGTCTTCTTCCGATCGGGGCACAAGAGGTCCTCCATCCAGCCGAAGTCTTCATTCAAGCGGCATCTTCTATCTTCATCCTTCCGGCGATGAGCGGCTCCATCTTGAAGACCTCCGGCGCGGAACATCCATCTCTACCGACGACTACCCGACGAATGACTGGTCCTTTAAATTACGTCATCCAAGATGGCGTCCCTCGTATTCCTATTGGCTGATAGGATTCTATCAGCCAATCGGAATTAAGGTAGGAAAAATCCGATTGGCTGATGTAATCAGCCAATCGGATTGAAGTTCAATCCAATTGGCTGATTGGATCAGCCAATAGAATTGACGTTGCATTCTATTGGCTGATCCAATCAGCCAATCGGATTGAACTTCAATCCGATTGGCTGATTACATCAGCCTATCGGATTTTTCCTACCTTAATTCCGATTAGCTGAGAGAATCCTATCAGCCAATAGGAATTCGAGGGACGCCATCTTGGATGACGTCATTTAAAGGACCAGTCATTCGTCGGGTAGTCGTCGGTAGAGATGGATGTTCCGCGCCGGAGGTCTTCAAGATGGAGCCGCTCATCACCGGAAGGATGAAGATAGAAGATGCCGCTTGGATGAAGACTTCTGCTGGATGGAGGACCTCTTCTGCCCCGATCGGATGAAGACTTCTGCCCGCCTGGAGGACCACTTGTGCCCGCATCGGATGAAGAGTTCGGCCCGGTTGGGTGAAGACGGCTCAAGGTAGGGTGATCTTCAATGGGGTAGTGTTAGGTTTATTTAAGGGGGATCGGGTGGGTTTTAGAGTAGGGGTGTGTGGGTGGTGGGTTGTAATGTTGGGGGGGTATTGTATTGCTTTTTTTTTACAGGTAAAAGAGCTGATTACTTTGGGGCAATGCCCCGCAAAAGGCCATTTTAAGGGCTGGTAAAAGAGCTGGTTACTTTGGGGCAATGCCCCACAAAAAGCCCTTTTAAGGGCTGGTAAAAAAGCTGATTACTTTTGCAATTTAGTATAGGGTAGGGAATTTTATTATTTTGGGGGGCTTTTTTATTTTATTAGGGGGCTTAGATTAGGTGTAATTAGATTAAACTTCTTGTAATATTTTTTTATTTTTTGTAATTTAGTGGGTTTTTTGTACTATAGTTTAGTTTATTTAATTGTATTTTAGTTTAGATCATTGTAGTTAATTTGTTTAATTATAGCGTAGTGTGAGGTGTATTTGTAACTTAGGTTAGGATTTATTTTACAGGTAATTTTGTAATTATTTTAGCTAGGTAGTTATTAAATAGTTAATAACTATTTAATAACTATTGTACCTAGTTAAAATAAATACAAAGTTGCCTGTAAAATAAAAATAAATCCTAAAATAGCTACAATGTAATTATTAATTATATTGTAGCTATTTTAGGGTTTATTTTATAGGTAAGTATTTAGTTTTAAATAGGATTAATTTTTTTTAATGATAGGAATATTTATTTAGATTAATTTAAATAATATTTAAGTTAGGGGAGTGTTAGAGTTAGACTTAGGTTTTAGGGTTAATTCATTTAATATAGTGGTGGCGGTGTAGGGGGAGTAGATTAGGGGTTAATCAATGTACTGTAGGGGGGCAGGATAGGGGTTTATAAATGTAATGTAGGTGGCGGCGGGCTCCGGGTGCAGCGGTTTAGGGGTTAAACAATTGATTTATTTGCGGCGGGGTCCGGGATCGGCAGGATAGGGGTTAATAACTTTATGTAGGTGGCGGCGGTATAGGGGGCGGCAGATTAGGGGTTAATAGGTATAATGTAGGTGGCGGCGGGGTCCAGGAGCGGCAGTTTAGGGGTTCATATATTTATTATAGTGGCAGCGGGATCCGGGAGCAGCGGTTTAGGGGTTAATATATTTATTAGAGTTGCGGCGGGGTCCGGGAGCGGCGGTTTAGGGGTTAATATATTTATTATAGTTGCGGCGGGGTCCGGGAGCGGCGGTTTAGGGGGTAATAAGTTTATTTAGTTGCGGGGGGGCTCCGGGAGCAGCGGTTTATGGGTAAAACAGTATAGTATACTGTGGGTGCTTAGTGACAGTATAGCAAGAAAGCTGCGAAGAAGCCGATGAGCAGCGAGATCGATGACTGTTAGTTAACAACAGTCCACTGCTCATCGCTCCGTACTTGGTGCGCGGCTTCTTGACAGCTTTCTTGATAACTTTGGGGAACGTATTCAGGTCCGTGGCGGCGATGTTAGGCGAGCGTATTGGTGCCGGCGAATGCAGCAAAATACGGAGCTTCATAACTAGAGGCCTTAAGCATTAGGATGTGCCCACCTCTTTTCTGGAGGTCTGAAATAGCCATTCTCCTTTTATTCGGGCAATTTAGACCTTTGGTGTTTTGTGTAAATATGTTTATGACTTGTGGTAATTTGTTACACATTATACAAAATTGAGGACAGATGTATACTGATTGACTGACATTGGGATAGAATTATCATGAAAGTGATAAACGAGTACATACTAAGAATACATTTAAAAATGTAAAAAGGAAAAGAAAATAGGGAAAAAAACAGAAAGACAACAAGAATTGCATCAGTAACACAATATATATGAACCATGTTAATTAACTAAAGGAGATATTCTCCCAACTGTTTAAGAACAAATAATTTGTAGATAACATTTAACAATAGAGACCTCAGGATAAGGGTCTGGTCATAACCTGGCTGAGGCCATTTTAGAAAAAGCAAATACCCAGTCATGGCACCATGGATATGATAGGTTAAGTACAGATCCAGGACCTGGCGCTCACGAATATACCTCCCATACATGCCTAGAGTGGGGAAGAAAGGAAAAAGCGTCAAGAGTTACTTAGCTATCATCCCTTTTTCCCTGAGAGGGGTTAGGGAGAAGAAGGTGGGCGTCTCGATCTCCTGTGTTGTACCTGTTTTCAGTCCCTTCTCTGAGGTAGAGGAACTGGGTCCTCTTCACCTGCCCGGGTTGAAGTATGATCAGGTATGGATAAAGGTGAAGGTAAGTCGAGCTCTTTGCAGATCTTTGGAATGTCATTTGTTGAAGAGCATGTGATCCGTCTTCCTTTCCATAGTATTACTAGATGGAAGGGGAACCCCCATCTGTAGGGGATTTTCATTTTTCTGAGGGTTAGGGTAAGAGGTTTGAGTTCTTTTCTTTTGAAGAGTGTCCTTTGGGACAAATCTGCGAACATCTGAATAGATGAGTTTTCATAGATGAAGGGTTGCATGCTGTTCTATAGCCAATTTCATCAGCTCCTCTTTCGCTTGGAAGCTGGTAATGCGAACAATTACATCCCTGGGGGGATGGCCGTCAGGCAGTTTAGGCCACAGGGCCCTATGGGCTCGATCAATATCTATTTTAGTAGGAGTATCCTCCTTTTTCAGCGTGCTGAAAAGGTCTTGTAGGTATTGTTGTAAGCCTGAAGGAGAGATGAGTTCAGGTATGTCCCTTAGCCTGATATTATGGCGCCTGCTTCTATTTTCAGCGTCGTCCACCCTGTCTTCCAGCTCAGCAATTGTGGTGTCCTGTCTTTGGATGAGGCTGTGCAAATCAGAGATGGCAGACGTATGTGTCTCTTGGTTGTTTTCGAGAGATTCAACTCTGTGACCTATGTCTGAAATGTCTTTTTTGAGGTCAGAAATTTCGTCCCTATTGCACTGTTTAACTTGGGATATCAGAGAGGAGAAGTCCTTCTTTGAGGGGAGAGAATTGAATAGTGCTTTTGGGATAGTGATGTTGTCAGAAGCTTGTTCTGATTCAGAGTCAGATGAACTTGGGGGGTTGACATTTTTTGGATGTATAGGATCCATTATAGTAGGTGGTCTAGACTCCAGAGTTTTAAAAAAATTATTCACTGAGGGGTTCGATGCTCTCAGCTGCCTGGGGCCTTTGCCTCCCTTAGCAGGTTTTTTGGAGACATTATGTGGACTGTAAAGGGCCCCTGCTGTATTGGGTATAGTAATTTTTCTCAAAGAAACAGATAGCTTGGGAGGAATCCGCCTGCCAGAAGCAACTAGTTGTATATAGAAGGATACCCCTTTAAGAGATATGGAGCCCGGGCTTTATGCATGTAAGGAGTTCCCCATGCTGTTGAGGCCTGGCTAATATGAGGTCGCCATAGAGGCTCTTGAGGTTTTCAGGTTGTAAATTGCCCACATATGAACTGTGTCAGAGCAGTTAGGTAAGTGCTGTCAGAGATTTGTGTGGGCATACCCGGTTATGTGGGTCCTCCATGCTTCGTTGACTTGAGATGAGTTGTCGGGATTACCGTGTGCGTGGTTGCAGCCTTCTCTGAATAGCTAGCGGCGCTCTTTATTATGCGGTCGGCTAGATGGATGACACAGCCAGTGTGTTGGTCAAATGCTTGTTAGCTGTGCTTTGGGAGCCGGAGAACCGCAGAAACCTCTGTTAAATCGACATCACCTGTTTAAATAGGGTCTCTAAGTGCTTGTCGGCTACTGCCTGTGGCTGTTCTAAACAGATAGGGCTCAGGAGGTTGTTCAAAACACGGCCATCTCCTGTGATGGCTAGCTCCGCCCCCCCAAGATAAGCCCATTTTTATACCTGAGTGTGACCATACCAAGTTAAAGTCTTTGGTTGTTTCAAAAAACCAATGACGTACCTGTAGATATGTATAGAAATCTGTATTCCTAAGGCCGTAACATTCTTTAAGAGTCTCAAAAGTAAATACTCTAGGTGTAAAAATTTAATTAAATTGCCACATATATATCAACCCATAGTTAGCCCATCTATTGAATAGTTTATTATTAAGACCTCCAATAAAATGCTGGTTCCCCGCAATAGGCACTAGATCAGAGTTATATGGATTACAATTTAAATTGATTCTAATGTTCTGCCAGGCTTTGATAATATATAATATAGTATATCTTTTCGTAGTTTTATTAGGATTCGGAATAGACCTAATAGGGCAATGTAACGGCTAGATTTAGAGTTTTGTCGGTAACGACCCGCGTAGCTAACGCTGGCTTTTTTCTGGCCGCACCTTTAAAATAACTCTGGTATTGAGAGTCCACAGAATGGCTGCAACTGCAACTCTCGATACCAGAGTTGCTTACGGACGCGGCCAGCCTCAAAAACGTGCTTGTGCACGATTCCCCCATAGAAAACAATGGGGCTGTTTGAGCTGAAAAAAAACCTAACACCTGCAAAAAAGCCGCGTTCAGCTCCTAACGCAGCCCCATTGTTTGCTATGGGGAAACACTTCCTACGTCTGCACCTAACACCCTAACATGTACCCCGAGTCTAAACACTCCTAACCTTACACTTATTAACCCCTAATCTGCCGCCCCCGCTATCGCTGACCCCTGTATATTATTTTTAACCCCTAATCTGCCGCTCCGTAAACCGCCGCTACTTACATTATCCCTATGTACCCCTAATCTGCTGCCCCTAACACCGCTGACCCCTATATTATATTTATTAACCCCTAATCTGCCCCCCACAACGTCGCCTCCACCTGCCTACACTTATTAACCCCTAATCTGCCGAGCGGACCGCACCGCTATTATTATAAAGTTATTAACCCCTAATCCGCCTCACTAACCCTATAATAAATAGTATTAACCCCTAATCTGCCCTCCCTAACATCGCTGACACCTAACTTCAATTATTAACCCCTAATCTGCCGACTGGAGCTCACCACTATTCTAATAAATGTATTAACCCCTAAAGCTAAGTCTAACCCTAACACTAACACCCCCCTAAATTAAATATAATTTTAATCTAACGAAATTAATTAACTCTTCTTAAATAAATTATTCCTATTTAAAGCTAAATACTTACCTGTAAAATAAATCCTAATATAGCTACAATATAAATTATAATGATATTATAGCTATTTTAGGATTAATATTTATTTTACAGGTAACTTTGTATTTATTTTAACCAGGTACAATAGCTATTAAATAGTTAAGAACTATTTAATAGCTAAAATAGTTAAAATAATTACAAATTTACCTGTAAAATAAATCCTAACCTAACTTACAATTAAACCTAACACTACACTATCAATAAATAAATTAAATTAAATACCTATAATTATCTACAATTAAACCTAACACTACACTATCAATAAATAAATTAAATACAATTCCTACAAATAAATACAATGAAATAAACTAACTAAAGTACAAAAAATAAAAAAGAACTGTTACAAAAAATAAAAAAATATTTACAAACATTAGAAATATATTACAACAATTTTAAACTAATTACACCTACTCTAAGCCCCCTAATAAAATAGCAAAGCCCCCCAAAATAAAAAAAATGCCCTACCCTATTCTAAATTACTAAAGTTCAAAGCTCTTTTACCTTACCAGCCCTGAACAGCCCTGAAGAGTTCAGCTCTTTTGCCTGTAAAAAAAAACATACAATACCCCCCACCAACATTACAACCCACCACTCACATACCCCTAATCTAACCCAAACCCCCCTTAAATAAACCTAACACTAAGCCCCTGAAGATCTCCCTAACTTGAGTCGTCTTCACCCAGCCGAGCCAAATTCTTCATCCAAGCGGAGCAAGAAGAGGTCCTCCATCCGGTAGAAGTCTTCATCCAAGCGGGGCAGAAGAGGTCTTCCGTCCGATTGAAGTCTTCATCCAAGCGGGATCTTCTATCGTCATCCATCCGGAGCAGAGCGGCAGCATCCTGAAGACCTCCAACGCGGAACATCCATCCTGGCCGACGACTGAACGACGAATGACGGTTCCTTTAAATGACGTCATCCAAGATGGCGTCCCTCGAATTCCGATTGCCTGATAGGATTCTATCAGCCAATCGGAATTAAGGTAGGAATATTCTGATCGTTCAGTCGTCGGCCAGGATGGATGTTCCACGTCGGAGGTCTTCAGGATGCTGCCGCTCCGCTCCGGATGGATGACGATAGAAGATCCCGCTTGGATGAAGACTTAAATCGGATGGAAGACCTCTTCTGCCCCGCTTGGATGAAGACTTCTACCGGATGGAGGACCTCTTCTTGCTCCGCTTGGATGAAGAATTTGGCTCGGCAGGGTGAAGACGACTCAAGGTAGGGAGATCTTCAGGGGCTTAGTGTTAGGTTTATTTAAGGGGGGTTTGGGTTAGATTAGGGGTATGTGGGTGGTGGGTTGTAATGTTGGGGGGGGGTATTGTATGTTTTTTTTTACAGGCAAAAGAGCTGAACTTCTTGGGGCATGCCCCGCAAAGGGCCCTGTTCAGGGCTGGTAAGGTAAAAGAGCTTTGAACTTTAGTAATTTAGAATAGGGTAGGGCATTTTTTTATTTTTAGGGGCTTTGTTATTTTATTAGGGGCCTTAGAGTAGGTGTAATTAGTTTAAAATTGTTGTAATATATTTCTAATGTTTGTAAATCTTTTTTTATTTTTTGTACTTTAGTTAGTTTATTTCATTGTATTTATTTGTAGGAATTGTATTTAATTTATTTATTGATAGTGTAGTGTTAGGTTTAATTGTAGATAATTATAGGTATTTTATTTTATTTATTTATTGATAGTGTAGTGTTAGGTTTAATTGTAACTTAGGTTAGGATTTATTTTACAGGTAAATTTGTAATTATTTTAACTATTTTAGCTATTAAATAGTTCTTAACTATTTAATAGCTATTGTACCTGGTTAAAATAAATACAAAGTTACCTGTAAAATAAATATTAATCCTAAAATAGCTATAATATCATTATAATTTATATTGTAGCTATATTAGGATTTATTTTACAGGTAAGTATTTAGCTTTAAATAGGAATAATTTATTTAAGAAGAGTTAATTAATTTGGTTAGATTAAAATTATATTTAATTTAGGGGGGTGTTAGTGTTAGGGTTAGACTTAGCTTTAGGGGTTAATACATTTATTAGAATAGCGGTGAGCTCCAGTCGGCAGATTAGGGGTTAATAATTGAAGTTAGGTGTCGGCGATGTTAGGGAGGGCAGATTAGGGGTTAATACTATTTATTATAGGGTTAGTGAGGCGGATTAGGGGTTAATAACTTTATTATAGTAGCGGTGCGGTCCGCTCGGCAGATTAGGGGTTAATAAGTGTAGGCAGGTGGAGGCGACGTTGAGGGGGGCAGATTAGGGGTTAATAAATATAATATAGGGGTCGGCGGTGTTAGGGGCAGCAGATTAGGGGTACATAAGTATAACGTAGGTGGCGGTCGGCAGATTAGGGGTTAAAAAATTTAATCGAGTGTCGGCGATGTGGGGGGACCTCGGTTTAGGGGTACATAGGTAGTTTATGGGTGTTAGTGTACTTTAGAGTACAGTAGTTAAGAGCTTTATGAACCGGCGTTAGCCCAGAAAGCTCTTAACTACTGACTTTTTTCTGTGGCTGGAGTTTTGTCGTTAGAATTCTAACGCTCACTTCAGACACGACTCTAAATACCGGAGTTAGAAAGATCCCATTGAAAAGATAGGATACGCAATTGACGTAAGGGGATCTGCGGTATGGAAAAGTCGCGGCTGAAAAGTGAGCGTTAGACCCTTTTTTGAATTACTCCAAATACCGGCGGTAGCCTAAAACCAGCGTTAGGAGCCTCTAACGCTGGTTTTCACGGCTACCGCCAAACTCCAAATCTAGGCCTAAGAGAGCACTCAGAGAAAAGGGATAAACTAGTTTTTGTTCTACTTCCAGATAAGCAACATAATCCCCTCCAGTAAGCCAGTCCATAGCTACTTTAGCTAGGCAGATAATATTATAGGTGGAGAAGAGCCAGTCCCCAAAACTGCCTTAATTGGGCTAATTTTGACAAAGCTATACAGCTTCTGCCAGTCCCCCATATAAATGACCTTAAACAGTTATCAAGGAACTTAACATCTTGTTTAGTTATGAGAATGGGTATGTTTTGCATTAGATATAAGAGCATGGGTAATACAATCATCTTAACTAAGTTAACCTTTGCATTAATTGAAAGAGGTAGATTATTCCACTTCATGAGATCTTGTTTAATTTTCACAAATAGAGGAGAATAGTTTAACTTATACCAACTTGAGGAGTTTGTACCAATTTTAATCCCAAGATATGTAATATATTCTAAAGCAGTTTTAAAGGGGAAGGGAGGACAGACCTGTGCTGATCTCCTAATCCAAAGAATTTCCGATTTGGAGGCATTCATTTTATAACCAGAAAAAGAACCAAATTCTGGGACTAACTCTAGAATCCTGGGTATCTCTTTTTGTGTATTATTAAGGAATAAAAGCAAATCGTCTGCATATAACAACAATTTAAGTCGTTTACCTCCCAAAGAGATCCCCTTTAAAACTTTCCTAATTATTATAGCCAATGGTTCAATAGCTATATTAAAGAGAAGTGGAGAAATTGGACAACGTTGGCGCATTCCCTTAGCCATGGGAAAGGAGTCTGTAAGAGAACCATTTATAAAGAAGCATTTACAGGACTGGATACAATTTAAGAATTGATCTTTGAAACCAAATTGTCTCATAGTATAGAATAAATGATCCCATGTAATTTGAGCTTTTTGAGCATCGACGGAAAGCATAGCAAGGTCATGGCTAGATTTGGTACCGTTCTGAGTATTATAGGTTACAGCGAAATCCAATAAAATAAATATTTTACGAATATTAACAGAGGGATTTCTATGAGTCATAAAACCGACCTGGTCCGCATGTATCAGGGAGCCCAAAGTTGCTTTAAGTCTATGAGCTAAGATAGCTGTCATTAATTAATAGTCCGAGATTAGCAAAGAGATTGGACGATATGAGACCATAAACTCACAATCTTTACCTTTGTTTGGTATTAACGTAATCTTAGAAGCAGAAAAGTAAGAGGAGGGGGTCTTACCATTACAAAAGTAATCATTAAAAATATTCAACAGAGTTATTTCAGATTTAAGGATTTTATATAGCTCCCAGGTAATAGATCTAGGCCCGGTGTTTTATCGTATTTAAGCCTATCTATTGCCTGATGAATTTCCCGCTCTGAGATAGGTGCGTTTAAGATATCTATCGCCTTCATGGACAACGAAGGCAGGGAGATTTTCTGCCTAAACTTGCTTTTATTAAGATTATTTATTTCTGGGGCAGAATACAAGTGCTTGAAATATTTAAAAAACTCAGATTTGATTGATTCAATGTTAGTTAACCAGACTCCATCTTTCTTAATTGCCTTTATAACCTTGTAGGACTCCTGAGTTTTAACAAATTTGGCTAAAAGCTTCCCGCTTATCGCCATACCTATAAAATTTCTGAGTTTCTTATTGGCTGTTTCCTGCGTATTGATAATTTCCCATTCCTGCTTAGCCTTCATATAGCTATTCCAATTTGCCTGATTAGGCAGAGTTAAATAGGAATTATATTTGTTTTTAAGATAGTTTTATAATTCAACTTCCTTGGCATAATATTTTTTCCTCAATCTAATGGAGTATTTCTTAATTTCCCCTCTAATAACAGCTTTGGCCGTTTCCCAGAATATCTCTGTTTTATAATAATATGAGTTATTCTGTAGAGCATATTCATGCCAAATAGCAACAAGCCGTGTTTTAAAGTCAACATTATTAAATAGGTAACAAGGAAAGCTATAACTTCTAGAAGGCTCAAAACTCTTGTCTCCCCATGTCAGTTCCAGTGATATGGGTGCATGGTCTAATATAGTAAAGTCCCCAATCTGTGCTTTTATATTGACCCCAAAAAATCAATACGGGAAAAGGATTTATATTGTTTAGACTCACATGAAAAGGCACGGTTATTAGGATTATAAAATCGCCACACGTATTTAATCTTCAGGGTACTACAAAAAGTTTTAAGAAGTCTAACAGCTTTTTTACATATTCTCACCCCATGGTTATTCATTGTTTGCGATCTATCAATGTTATTAAAAAACATATTGAAGTCACTGCAACAATTAAAGTTGAATACAGGCAAAAAATATGTGCAGGACAAAACTAGGTATAAATCTCAACCCAAGTTTCAGAAACACCAACAAACAAACAGAGTCTTTATCCCCCAAATAAATCAGGTACCGACCTTTTCATGCGGCTTGTTTTATTGTTGAGCTCCTATTTCTTTACGTCTGCTTCCTTCTTGCTGGCGGATATATTACTCTTTTTTAATTAAATTTGAATTTGTATGTTCAAACTGGGTTTTTTTCAGTTGTCCCAAAAATTTTCGTCAACATTCTTGGGTCCATAAACATTACATAAGGTAATTAAACACTTTCCAAACTTTATTTTAAATATTATAAAACGTTCCCTAGGGTCTAGCTCCTGAAATGTAATTTGGTATTCTAGTCCTCGTCTAAAGAGAATTGCTACTCCCCGTTTACGTGAAGAACAAGGGGTCGCAATGACTTCCAGTACCCAATTAGTTTTAAGCTTTCTATGCTCATCTTCTGACAGTCGAGTTTCTTGTAAGAGGTCCATATCCGCTTTACTTTTCTTAAGTTCACCTAAGATCTGTTTTCTTTTCATCGGGTTCGTAAGCCCTCCTACATTCCAAGATATAATCTTTAACTTCATTAAGTCATTTCAGGTTGTTACTCGTATGTATACATATACAGTATATAGGTACAAAAAAAGAAGGGAAGGGAAGAAAAAACACCCGTCCACCCCCCATGCCCCTCCCACCCCCCCTACTCCCAGAATACTTAACAAACATATGAAAAAAAAGAAAAAAAAGGAGCCTAGGGCACTTAACTTACAGTTTCTTAAACGCATATCTTCGTAGTAAGTATAAGTATATGTCTTGGCAAACATAAAAAAGTATATACCTATGGACTTAAAGGGCCACTGTAAGTAAATATTTTCTATGCCTGTTACTAACTAACTACCCCAAATACGCTTTTTATCAATAGCATTTCATTAACATATCTCTACCGTATATCAGAAATCTTGTCTGCAAATTTAATTGTTTTCCAAACCCACTCCGTGGGTATCCTTTGCTCTGTACCAATCCGTTTACAATACCTAGGTTTCAAAATGGCGCTTTAAATACAAAGTTATTGGTTTAAGTATTTTGAACACGCAGTGCTGAAAATAGTGGGCAGGATAACGTGACATCATCGGCGAATAAAAGATATAACTTTTAGAACGTTATGAAACTTTGTTTTGGAGAAAATATAGGTCAGTAGGTTTTAATTAATGTTTATTAACTTTAATATGTTAGTTGTTTAGCTTAAAAATTATAACAGAAAGTAATCCTTTAAGGAGACTCAGTTTAGCTCACCTATCAGTTTTATATTTGTGAAAATCCTAGCATCTTGTGGGGTTCCTAAGGTAATTATTTCATTTTCAAGAAAAACTTTAATTTTAGCCGGATAGATTAGTCTTGCAGAGAGTCCAAAATGAATCAGTGAAGTACAATAGGGTGGCATTTCTTTGCGTTTTGCAGCTGTCTGCGCTGAGAAATCTTGAAACAGGAGTATTTTATTATGGTCAATTTCTACATTTTGCATTTTCCTATATGCTCTCAGGATATTAACTTTATCCTGAAAGTTTAAATATTTAATAATTACAGGTCTTTTCTTTGGGCTATTCTCCCGTGGGTTTTTCAGAGTACCAATCCTATGGGCTCTTTCCACACATATTGTATGCTCCTGTAATTTAATATCGAGCAACTGAGGTAAAGCTATAGCAGCAAAATAAATCAAATCCTGATAATTAGGACCCTCTGGGAGACCAACCACTTTTAAATTATTCCGACGTGACCTATCTTTAAGTCTTCAAGTTTATCACTAAGTTCACAAATTTTTTTAGTATTTTCCTGAATAATTTGATCTTGCTTTATCGAAGAGTCTTCAATCTCCGAGATTCTAGACTCAGATAGTCTAGAGGTAAAAATTTTCATATCAGCGGATAAAAAGGATAGCTCATTTTTTATTTAGTCAAACTGAGGTAGTAATATCTGTACTACTTGTTTTCAGCTATATCAGATGTATTAATATTGATACTATTAACCTCCATTCTAACATCAGAGTTAGGTTCAAGACTATTCCTAGGCTTCCTGTCTTTGCTTTTAGCTGACATTGCAAGTGCTTTCGGTGACAAAAATCTTTCCATATATGTGCATATAATAGGTCTATAAGAGTGTGCAGGAAGAAAGGAATATGACAGAAAGTATTATATTCCTAACGTGTACATGGTATGTGTAGTGTAGAGAAAGGTGAGAGAGAAAAAAAAAGGAAGGGTGAATTAAAAGCAGAGGGAAGAAAAAGCAGCACGTTGTACTTAAAAACAAACTTGTGACTATAAAGGAGAGGAATTCCCAGTGAAGGGCAATCCAGCTAAAGCTGAGTATACATAGCTCAGACCAGGCTAATCTCTATATTTCTACTTAAGAATCAGGCAACACAATAACATGAAAATTTTAGGCTCAGATAGCATACAATTAACTTTTTCAAAATGCTAGACCTTTTCCTTTCTCAATTACCATAGTAACAAGAACCCATAGTATCTTTTAAAAATACTATGTATGTTAATGCTTCTTTTTCTATATTAAACACATAGTATGCTTGCAATTTTTACATAAATCACCTATAGAAGTACGGCCCTTTATATAACTGGCTGTTGCCAGGAAATTAACACCTGCCCTTAAGCTAATACACAGGGCCGGTAAATTGTAAAAATGTCTTGAAAATACAAAAAATGTTTGTTCTCTACCAAGTCAAAAATAACACCTCAGTCTCTATGTTAAACACTCAACAGGATAGTCAGTTCTATCAAATCAGCCAAAAGGATGAGAGCTACTGAAATTCTATTGACTGATTTGAATAGCCAATAGAATTTCAGTAGCTCTCATCCTATTGGCTGATTTGAACAGCCAATAGGATTTCAGTAGCTCTCATCCTATTGGCTGATTTGAATTTGAAGAATCAAATCAGCCAATAGGAATTCAAGGGACGCCATCTTTAATCACATACCTTGAATTCACTATTCAGTGTACGGCGGAGATCGTATGAAGAGGATCCTCCATGCTCCATGGCTCCGCAGTCGCCGGTCTTCAGTTCCAGGGTTACTGGTCTTCAGTTCCAGGGTCGCTGGTCTTCAGCTCCGCAGTCATCGGTCTTCAGCTACGCCCTCCGCTCCGGCTTGTTCCTGGAAGAAGAAAGAAGAGGTTGCAGCTTGGAAGACTTCACCACTGGGAACAGAACCTTCTCCACCGGACTTCAGGGACCGTGAGTACCAGTATCTAACCTGGGGGTTAGACTTAGTTTTTTTTTGAGGGGGGGGCATTTGTTTTATTTAGATTAGGGATGGGCACTTCTTAAAATAGTTAAATGCCCTTTTAAGGGCAGCAAAAGAACTAAATGCCCTTTTAAGAGCAATGCCCATAGAAATGCCCTTTTCAGGGTAATGGGTAGTTTAGGTTTTTTAGTGTTAGGTTTATTTATTTTGGGGGGTTTGGTGGGTGGTGGGTTTAACTGTTAGGGGGACTTAGAATTTTTTGTAACTGCAAAATAGCTGTTTAACTTAGGGTAATGCCCTGCAAAAAGCCCTTTTAAGGGCTATTGGTAGTTTAGCATTAGATTAGGGGGTGTTTTTTATTTTGGGGGCCTTTTTTATTTTCATAGGGATTAGGTTTAATTTATTTTATTTTTGATAATTTTTTTTATTATTTTCTGTAATATTCGATTTTTTTATTTTCTTTAATTTTAGCTTAATTTAAACTTAGTTGGTTTTTTTTTTAAAGTAATGTTAGCTTTATTTTAATAGTTAGTAACTTTAGTATTTTTTAATTTAGGTAATTTGGGTTAATTTAGGGGGTGTTAGGTTAGGGGGCTTTGTAATTTAATTATTTATTTGCGTTGTGGGGGATGGCGGTTTAGGGGTTAATAGTTTTAATAGGGGCTTTGCGATGTGGGTTAATGGCAGATTAGGGGTTAATACATTAGGTAGTTTGCGATGTTGGGGTTGACGGATATAGGGGTTAATAATTTAATTATTACTTGCGATGTGGGTTTGATCACGGATATAGGGATTAATAGTTTAATTAGGCATATTGCGTTGTGGAGGGGTTGTCGGTTTCGGGGTTAATACTTTTATTATTTCCGATGTGGGTTTGATGGGGGATATAGGGGTTTTACGTGTCGGGTTTATTTTTGGGAGGCCGGTTAGACATTTACGGGAGATTTGATATATATTTTATTTTTCTTAGTCGCCGGCAGTTTCTAAAGTGCCGAAAGTCACTAGCGGCTCCAGAAATTTGCATTTACAATCATTTCTGGACATCACTAGTTTATCCAACTTACTGCACTTTATTAACTGCCGGCACCCTATATGTAATACCCCGATGTGCAAGGTGAAATTATGGGCTGCGCAGGTTTCAGCGCTTGCGCTGAAGCCTGCACCGTATATGTAATCTCGCCCCTGGTGTTTGTTTGGTGTAGGTGAAGGGCAGGAGGTTTTCTTGCTCCTTCATTTAATTTACTTCTAGGGCTTCTTTAGTCAGAAATGTCCAATGGCCTTACATTTGCATACTAAAAGCTCAACAGAAAAAAAAAGTAATGTGTTGAAGAGATGTATCTGATTCTGTATCTTAAATAATTTGCCTAAAAGCAAATTTAAGACAAATTGAAACTTTTTTTTTAATGGAACTAATGTTACCCAAAGGACACAACTGCTATTCCTATGGGAAATCAATAGGGTATATTTTAGCTGTACCTTGGGTCATACCTCTCTGTGAGAGGGTGTGTCTCCTGTTAAGTATTATCCAAGGATATGAGCCAAGATATAGAAATTTGTTATATTTTGTTGTTAATTTCTAGTTATCCTCTGACCTGTTATTATAAAACTGTATATAAAAAAGTCGCTATTAGTCAACAGGAATTTTTGTAAAGAAATAAGCTTTTATAAGGTAGTGATCTACACCATTTCTTTAGTGTGATCACTGGATATATGAATACCGTCTGTATGTGTGATAACTGGGTATATGTATAACATTTGTATGTGTCATTACTGGCTATATGTATATTATCTATGTGTGTAATTACTGACTATATGTATATTATCTATGTGTGTCATTACTGGCTATATGTATATTATCTATGTGTGTAATTACTGGCTATATGTATATTATCTATGTGTGTCATTACTGGCTATATGTATATTATCTATGTGTGTCATTACTGGCTATATGTATATTATCTATGTGTGTAATTACTGGCTATATGTATATTATCTATGTGTGTAATTACTGGCTATATGTATATTATCTATGTGTGTAATTACTGGCTATATGTATATTATCTATGTGTGTAATTACTGGCTATATGTATATTATCTATGTGTGTAATTACTGGCTATATGTATATTATCTATGTGTGTCATTACTGGCTATATGTATATTATCTATGTGTGTCATTACTGGCTATATGTATATTATCTATGTGTGTAATTACTGGCTATATGTATATTATCTATGTGTGTCATTACTGGCTATATGTATATTATCTATGTGTGTAATTACTGACTATATGTATATTATATATGTGTGTAATTACTGGCTATATGTATATTATCTATGTGTGTAATTACTGGCTATATGTATATTATCTATGTGTGTCATTACTGGCTATATGTATATTATCTATGTGTGTAATTACTGGCTATATGTATATTATCTATGTGTGTCATTACTGGCTATATGTATATTATCTATGTGTGTCATTACTGGCTATATGTATATTATCTATGTGTGTCATTACTGGCTATATGTATATTATCTATGTGTGTAATTACTGGCTATATGTATATTATCTATGTGTGTCATTACTGGCTATATGTATATTATCTATGTGTGTAATTACTGGCTATATGTATATTATCTATGTGTGTCATTACTGGCTATATGTATATTATCTATGTGTGTAATTACTGGCTATATGTATATTATCTATGTGTGTAATTACTGGCTATATGTATATTATCTATGTGTGTAATTACTGGCTATATGTATATTATCTATGTGTGTCATTACTAGCTATATGTATATTATCTATGTGTGTCATTACTGGCTATATGTATATTATCTATGTGTGTCATTACTGGCTATATGTATATTATCTATGTGTGTCATTACTGGCTATATGTATATTATCTATGTGTGTCATTACTGGCTATATGTATATTATCTATGTGTGTAATTACTGGCTATATGTATATTATCTATGTGTGTAATTACTGGCTATATGTATATTATATATGTGTGTAATTACTGGCTATATGTATATTATCTATGTGTGTCATTACTGGCTATATGTATATTATCTATGTGTGTCATTACTGGCTATATGTATATTATCTATGTGTGTAATTACTGACTATATGTATATTATATATGTGTGTAATTACTGACTATATGTATATTATATATGTGTGTAATTACTGGCTATATGTATATTATCTATGTGTGTAATTACTGGCTATATGTATATTATCTATGTGTGTAATTACTGGCTATATGTATATTATCTATGTGTGTAATTACTGGCTATATGTATATTATCTATGTGTGTCATTACTGGCTATATGTATATTATCTATGTGTGTCATTACTGGCTATATGTATATTATCTATGTGTGTAATTACTGGCTATATGTATATTATCTATGTGTGTAATTACTGGCTATATGTATATTATCTATGTGTGTAATTACTGGCTATATGTATATTATATATGTGTGTAATTACTGACTATATGTATATTATCTATGTGTGTCATTACTGGCTATATGTATATTATCTATGTGTGTAATTACTGGCTATATGTATATTATCTATGTGTGTAATTACTGGCTATATGTATATTATCTATGTGTGTAATTACTGGCTATATGTATATTATCTATGTGTGTAATTACTGGCTATATGTATATTATCTATGTGTGTAATTACTGGCTATATGTATATTATCTATGTGTGTCATTACTGGCTATATGTATATTATCTATGTGTGTAATTACTGGCTATATTTATATTATCTATGTGTGTCATTACTGGCTATATGTATATTATCCATGTGTGTAATTACTGGCTATATGTATATTATCTATGTGTGTCATTACTGGCTATATGTATATTATCTATGTGTGTAATTACTGGCTATATGTATATTATCTATGTGTGTAATTACTGGCTATATGTATATTATCTATGTGTGTCATTACTGGCTATATGTATATTATCTATGTGTGTCATTACTGGCTATATGTATATTATCTATGTGTGTAATTACTGGCTATATGTATATTATCTATGTGTGTCATTACTGGCTATATGTATATTATCTATGTGTGTCATTACTGGCTATATGTATATTATCTATGTGTGTAATTACTGGCTATATGCATATTATCTATGTGTGTCATTACTGGCTATATGTATATTATCTGTGTGTGTAATTACTGGCTATATGTATATTATCTATGTGTGTAATTATTGGCTATATGTATATTATCTGTGTGTGTGATTACTGGCTATATGTATATTATCTGTGTGTGTAATTACTGGCTATATGCATATTATCTATGTGTGTTATTACTGGCTATATGTATATTATCTATGTGTGTCATTACTGGCTATATGTATATTATCTATGTGTGTAATTACTGGCTATATGTATATTATCTATGTGTGTAATTACTGGCTATATGTATATTATCTATGTGTGTCATTACTGGCTATATGTATATTATCTATGTGTGTAATTACTGGCTATATGTATATTATCTATGTGTGTCATTACTGGCTATATGTATATTATCTATGTGTGTAATTACTGGCTATATGTATATTATCTATGTGTGTCATTACTGGCTATATGTATATTATCTATGTGTGTCATTACTGGCTATATGTATATTATCTATGTGTGTCATTACTGGCTATATGTATATTATCTATGTGTGTCATTACTGTCTATATGTATATTATCTATGTGTGTAATTACTGACTATATGTATATTATATATGTGTGTAATTACTGGCTATATGTATATTATCTATGTGTGTCATTACTGGCTATATGTATATTATCTATGTGTGTAATTACTGGCTATGTGTATATTATCTATGTGTGTAATTACTGGCTATATGTATATTATCTGTGTGTGTCATTACTGGCTATATGTATATTATCTATGTGTGTAATTACTGGCTATATGTATATTATCTATGTGTGTAATTACTGGCTATATGTATATTATCTATGTGTGTAATTACTGGCTATATGTATATTATCTGTGTGTGTAATTACTGGCTATATGTATATTATCTATGTGTGTCATTACTGGCTATATGTATATTATCTATGTGTGTCATTACTGGCTATATGTATATTATCTATGTGTGTAATTACTGGCTATATGTATATTATCTATGTGTGTAATTACTGGCTATATGTATATTATCTATGTGTGTAATTACTGGCTATATGTATATTATCTATGTGTGTAATTACTGGCTATATGTATATTATCTATGTGTGTCATTACTGGCTATATGTATATTATCTATGTGTGTAATTACTGGCTATATTTATATTATCTATGTGTGTCATTACTGGCTATATGTATATTATCCATGTGTGTAATTACTGGCTATATGTATATTATCTATGTGTGTCATTACTGGCTATATGTATATTATCTATGTGTGTCATTACTGGCTATATGTATATTATCTATGTGTGTAATTACTGGCTATATGTATATTATCTATGTGTGTCATTACTGGCTATATGTATATTATCTATGTGTGTCATTACTGGCTATATGTATATTATCTATGTGTGTAATTACTGGCTATATGTATATTATCTATGTGTGTCATTACTGGCTATATGTATATTATCTATGTGTGTAATTACTGGCTATATGTATATTATCTATGTGTGTCATTACTGGCTATATGTATATTATCTGTGTGTGTAATTACTGGCTATATGTATATTATCTATGTGTGTAATTACTGGCTATATGTATATTATCTGTGTGTGTGATTACTGGCTATATGTATATTATCTGTGTGTGTAATTACTGGCTATGTGTATATTATCTATGTGTGTCATTACTGGCTATATGCATATTATCTATGTGTGTTATTACTGGCTATATGTATATTATCTATGTGTGTCATTACTGGCTATATGTATATTATCTATGTGTGTAATTACTGGCTATATGTATATTATCTATGTGTGTAATTACTGGCTATATGTATATTATCTATGTGTGTCATTACTGGCTATATGTATATTATCTATGTGTGTAATTACTGGCTATATGTATATTATCTATGTGTGTCATTACTGGCTATATGTATATTATCTATGTGTGTAATTACTGGCTATATGTATATTATCTATGTGTGTCATTACTGGCTATATGTATATTATCTATGTGTGTCATTACTGGCTATATGTATATTATCTATGTGTGTCATTACTGGCTATATGTATATTATCTATGTGTGTAATTACTGACTATATGTATATTATCTATGTGTGTAATTACTGGCTATATGTATATTATCTATGTGTGTCATTACTGGCTATATGTATATTATCTATGTGTGTAATTACTGGCTATGTGTATATTATCTATGTGTGTAATTACTGGCTATATGTATATTATCTATGTGTGTCATTACTGGCTATATGTATATTATCTATGTGTGTAATTACTGGCTATATGTATATTATCTATGTGTGTAATTACTGGCTATATGTATATTATCTATGTGTGTAATTACTGGCTATATGTATATTATCTGTGTGTGTAATTACTGGCTATATGTATATTATCTATGTGTGTCATTACTGGCTATATGTATATTATCTATGTGTGTCATTACTGGCTATATGTATATTATCTATGTGTGTAATTACTGGCTATATGTATATTATCTATGTGTGTAATTACTGGCTATATGTATATTATCTATGTGTGTCATTACTGGCTATATGTATATTATCTATGTGTGTCATTACTGGCTATATGTATATTATCTATGTGTGTAATTACTGGCTATATGTATATTATCTATGTGTGTCATTACTGGCTATATGTATATTATCTATGTGTGTCATTACTGGCTATATGTATATTATCTATGTGTGTCATTACTGGCTATATGTATATTATCTATGTGTGTCATTACTGGCTATATGTATATTATCTATGTGTGTCATTACTGGCTATATGTATATTATCTATGTGTGTCATTACTGGCTATATGTATATTATCTATGTGTGTAATTACTGGCTATATGTATATTATCTATGTGTGTCATTACTGGCTATATGTATATTATCTATGTGTGTCATTACTGGCTATATGTATATTATCTATGTGTGTAATTACTGGCTATATGTATATTATCTATGTGTGTCATTACTGGCTATATGTATATTATCTATGTGTGTCATTACTGGCTATATGTATATTATCTATGTGTGTCATTACTGGCTATATGTATATTATCTATGTGTGTCATTACTAGGCTATATGTATATTATCTATGTGTGTAATTACTGGCTATATGTATATTATCTATGTGTGTAATTACTGGCTATATGTATATTATCTATGTGTGTCATTACTGGCTATATGTATATTATCTATGTGTGTCATTACTGGCTATATGTATATTATCTATGTGTGTCATTACTGGCTATATGTATATTATCTATGTGTGTCATTACTGGCTATATGTATATTATCTATGTGTGTAATTACTGGCTATATGTATATTATCTATGTGTGTAATTACTGGCTATATGTATATTATCTATGTGTGTAATTACTGGCTATATGTATATTATCTATGTGTGTCATTACTGGCTATATGTATATTATCTATGTGTGTCATTACTGGCTATATGTATATTATCTATGTGTGTAATTACTGGCTATATGTATATTATCTATGTGTGTCATTACTGGCTATATGTATATTATCTATGTGTGTAATTACTGGCTATATGTATATTATCTATGTGTGTAATTACTGGCTATATGTATATTATCTATGTGTGTCATTACTGGCTATGTGTATATTATCTATGTGTGTCATTACTGGCTATATGTATATTATCTATGTGTGTCATTACTGGCTATATGTATATTATCTATGTGTGTCATTACTGGCTATATGTATATTATCTATGTGTGTCATTACTGGCTATATGTATATTATCTATGTGTGTAATTACTGGCTATATGTATATTATCTATGTGTGTAATTACTGGCTATATGTATATTATCTATGTGTGTAATTACTGGCTATATGTATATTATCTATGTGTGTCATTACTGGCTATATGTATATTATCTATGTGTGTCATTACTGGCTATATGTATATTATCTATGTGTGTCATTACTGGCTATATGTATATTATCTATGTGTGTAATTACTGGCTATATGTATATTATCTATGTGTGTAATTACTGGCTATATGTATATTATCTATGTGTGTCATTACTGGCTATATGTATATTATCTATGTGTGCCATTACTGGCTATATGTATATTATCTATGTGTGTCATTACTTGCTATATGTATATTATCTATGTGTGTCATTACTGGCTATATGTATATTATCTATGTGTGTCATTACTGGCTATATGTATATTATCTATGTGTGTCATTACTGGCTATATGTATATTATCTATGTGTCTCATTACTGGCTATATGTATATTATCTATGTGTGTAATTACTGGCTATGTGTATATTATCTATGTGTGTCATTACTGGCTATATGTATATTATCTATGTGTGTAATTACTGGCTATATGTATATTATCTATGTGTGTCATTACTAGCTATATGTATATTATCTATGTGTGTCATTACTGGCTATATGTATATTATCTATGTGTGTCATTACTGGCTATATGTATATTATCTATGTGTGTAATTACTGGCTATATGTATATTATATATGTGTGTAATTACTGGCTATATGTATATTATCTATGTGTGTAATTACTGGCTATATGTATATTATCTATGTGTGTAATTACTGGCTATATGTATATTATCTATGTGTGTCATTACTGGCTATATGTATATTATCTATGTGTGTCATTACTGGCTATATGTATATTATCTATGTGTGTCATTACTGACTATATGTATATTATCTATGTGTGTAATTACTGGCTATATGTATATTATCTATGTGTGTAATTACTGGCTATATGTATATTATCTATGTGTGTCATTACTGGCTATATGTATATTATCTGTGTGTGTAATAACTGGCTATATGTATATTATCTATGTGTGTCATTACTGGCTATATGTATATTATCTATGTGTGTCATTACTGGCTATATGTATATTATCTATGTGTGTCATTACTGGCTATATTTATATTATCTATGTGTGTAATTACTGGCTATATGTATATTATCTATGTGTGTAATTACTGGCTATATGTATATTATCTATGTGTGTAATTACTGGCTATGTGTATATTATCTATGTGTGTCATTACTGGCTATATGTATATTATCTATGTGTGTCATTACTAGCTATATGTATATTATCTATGTGTGTCATTACTGGCTATATGTATATTATCTATGTGTGCCATTACTGGCTATATGTATATTATCTATGTGTGTCATTACTGGCTATATGTATATTATCTATGTGTGTAATTACTGGCTATATGTATATTATCTATGTGTGTCATTACTAGCTATATGTATATTATCTATGTGTGTCATTACTGGCTATATGTATATTATCTATGTGTGTCATAACTGGCTATATGTATATTATCTATGTGTGTCATTACTGGCTATATGTATATTATCTATGTGTCTCATTACTGGCTATATGTATATTATCTATGTGTGTCATTACTAGCTATATGTATATTATCTATGTGTGTAATTACTGGCTATATGTATATTATCTATGTGTGTAATTACTGGCTATATGTATATTATCTATGTGTGTCATTACTGGCTATATTTATATTATCTATGTGTGTTATTACTGGCTATATGTATATTATCTATGTGTGTCATTACTGGCTATATGTATATTATCTATGTGTGTAATTACTGGCTATATGTATATTATCTATGTGTGTCATTACTGGCTATATGTATATTATCTATGTGTGTCATTACTGGCTATATGTATATTATCTATGTGTGTAATTACTGGCTATATGTATATTATCTATGTGTGTCATTACTGGCTATATGTATATTATCTATGTGTGTAATTACTGGCTATATGTATATTATCTATGTGTGTAATTACTGGCTATATGTATATTATCTATGTGTGTAATTACTGGCTATATGTATATTATCTATGTGTGTCATTACTGGCTATATGTATATTATCTATGTGTGTAATTACTGGCTATATGTATATTATCTATGTGTGTAATTACTGGCTATATGTATATTATCTATGTGTGTCATTACTGGCTATATGTATATTATCTATGTGTGTAATTACTGGCTATATGTATATTATCTATGTGTGTCATTACTGGCTATATGTATATTATCTATGTGTGTAATTACTGGCTATATGTATATTATCTATGTGTGTAATTACTGGCTATATGTATATTATCTATGTGTGTCATTACTGGCTATATGTATATTATCTATGTGTGTAATTACTGGCTATATGTATATTATCTATGTGTGTAATTACTGGCTATATGTATATTATCTATGTGTGTCATTACTAGCTATATGTATATTATATATGTGTGTCATTACTGGCTATATGTATATTATCTGTGTGTGTAATTACTGGCTATATTTATACCCTCTAAGTGCGTAGTTGCCAACATTTGAAAAAAATTACCAGGCAGAGTTTGCAGCAGAGCCACGCCCATGTATTTTTGCATAGCTCCAATCTACCCAAAAATAAGCGCATAAAATACTAGTAGTATAACTAAAGGTATAGGAAAGTTAACATTAAATTAAATTTCATAATTCAGATAGAGCATGTCATTTTTAAATTTGCTTCTATTTAGGTCTCTTTGGCACCTTTGTTAAAAAGCAGCAGCAATGCAGTACTGGGAGCTAGCTGTTGATTGTTGGCTACAAACATTTGCCTTTTGTCATTGGCTCATCAGATATGTTCAGCTAGCTCCCAGCAGTACATTGCTGCCCTGGAGATTACTTTAACTGTGTGTTTAATCCCTTTGTATGGTTTAAATACATAGTTATATGCAAACAACAGTGCAATAATACATTTGCAAACATAGAGCATTTTATTTTTGTGCTGTTACAGCCCTTTAATCAGGTGGAATCATTAAGTTCCTCTTCACCTCCCTTACTCTCCAGCAGCACCTAATTGGAATAGGAAGAATAACTTTACAGCAAGTACCAAAATAAGCAAGCAAGGGTTAAATTATTACATCAGCATCTGTATAGCAGGACACCACAAAGCACTCTAGCTTATATAGATGTTACACAGCCTGAAATTAGACAGTGATATTACTTCAGTATGTTTAACCTGCTAACTGCTGTGTTGGGGCTGCTGGAATGGGAGACAATTATGTAGGTATACTGAGGATTTGTTGTTAATGTTTTACCTTTGCTAAAACATTATTGAAAGATTCACAAGCAGGTGACATTTTTAGTCATTTTTTGACTAATAGTAATTTTTTATCTTTGCTGCAGCAGTGATTGTGGGCAGTAGGTTAATAGACCCAGAAATGCCCCAGGACATCTGGATTTTGTTTTGTATTTTCTGCACATAAATAGCCTGATGTCTTAAAGGAATAGTCTAGTCAAAATTAAACTTTCATGATTCAGATAGAGCATGCAATTTCAAGCAACTTTCTAATTTACTCCTATTATCACATTTTCTTCGTTCTCTTGCTATGTTTATTTGAAAAAGCAAATATGTAAGCATAGGAGCTGGCCCATTTTTAATTCAGCACCTGGGTAGCACTTTCTGATTGGTGTCTAAATGTAGCCACCAATCAGCAAGAGCTACCCAGGTGCTTAACCAAAAATGTTCCGGCTCCTATGCTTACATTCAAATAAAGTTAGCAAGAGAACGAAGAAAAATTGATAATAGGAGTAAATTAGGAAGTTGCTTAAAATTGCATGCTCTATCTGAATCATTAAAGTTTAATTTTGACTAGTCTATTTCTTTAAGCCCCAGATAAGCAAGACTTCAGTATATAAATAGGGGAAATTACACATGTTCCATATTGTGCTACACTAGATGCCTTGCCTCCTCACACATTGCCTCCTACCCTCCCTTGTATTATATATCTCATGGCTCCTCCTTATCCGTCACCTTTCTACACACCGCTAAACTTTAACATAACTGAAGACCACACATTTGGGGCGAGATTACATTTGCGGCGCAGGTTTCAGAGCAACTGCTGAAACCCGCGATGCCCGTAAATTCTCTTTGCACATCGGGTGAATCACATAAACCGCGCCAGCAGTTCATATACTGCCGTAAGTCAGATAAACTGGCGATGTTCAGAAATGTGCGGAAATACACATTTCTGGAATCGCCAGTGATTTACGGCAGTTTATAAGCTGCCGGCACCTACAAAAAAATAAAAAATGTTTACATTACCCATAAAAGTCTAACCGCCTCCCAAAAATAATCCCGACACGTCAAAACCCCTATATCCGCCATTCCCCCACATCGCAAATAATAATAAAAGTGATTAACCCCTAAACCGCCATCCCCCCACAATGCAAAATACCTAATAAATGTATTAACCTATAAACCACCATCCCCCCCACAACGCAATAAACCTAATTTCACTATTAATCCCTAAACCACCATCCCCCCACAACGCAAAGAACTAATCTGATCACTAAGCCCCCTAACCTAACACCCCCTAACTTAACCCTAATTACATAAATTTAAAAATGTACTAAGTTAAAATAAAAATAAAAACCCTAACATTAAAGGGACAGTATACACCAGAATTGTTATTGTTTAAAGAGATAGATAATCCCTTTATTACCCATTCCTCAGTTTTGCATAACCAACATTGTTATATTAATACACTTTTTACCTCTGTGATTACCTTGTATCTAAGCCTCTGCAGACTGCCCCCTTATCTCAGTGCTTTTGACAGACATTTTAGTCAATCAGTACATACTCCTAAATAACTCCATGGGAGTGAGCACAATGTTATCTATATGACACACATGAACTAGTACTGTCTAACTGTAAAAAACTTTCAAAATGCTCTGAGCTAAGGGGCGGTTTTCAACGGTTTAGAAATCGGTTTGAGCCTACCTAGGCTTAGCTTTTCAAAAATACCACCAAGGGAACAAAGCAAATTTAATGATAAAAGTAAATTGGAAAGTTGTTTAAAATTGCATGCCCTATCTGAATCATGAAAGTTTTTTTTGGAATTGACTGTCCCTTTAAATAAAAAAAACAAGATTCAATTAACCCCTTAATGACCAAGGACGTACGCCACACGTCCTCAAAAAAAAGACAGTTAATGACCGAGGACGTGTGGCGTACGTCCTTGGTCTGGAAAGCAGCTGGAAGCGATCCTGCACGCTTCCAGCTGCTTTCCGGTTATTGCAGTGATGCCTCGATATCGAGGCATCCTGCAATAACCCCCCTTGGCCATCCGATGCAGAGAGAGCCACTCTGTGGCCCTCTCTGCACCGGACATCGGTGGCCGGTATCGTTGGTGGGTTGGGAGCAAGTCTGGGAGGCGGGTGGTCGGCCATCGATGTGCCGAATGGAGTGGAGGGGGGCGGGATCGGGGGCGGGAGGGGCGGGAGCGCGCACGAGAGCGCGCGCTTGCACGGGGGGGGGGGGGGGGGGCCGCGTGCACGGGGCGGGAGCGGGAGGGAACCGCTGCACTACAGAAAAATAAACTGGGAGAAGTAAAAAAAATAAAGTTTTTAAAGCTGTTAATAAACAGCTAAGGGACATGGAAGGGGTGGGGGGTTGATCTTGGGGGGGGGGAAGCTACACTACAGAAAAAATCATTTAAAAAAATAAAAAGGCACATTTTTTTGACTACACTGGGTACTGGCAGACAGCTGCCAGTACCCAAGATGGCGCCCATTAAGGCAGAGGGGGAGGGTTAGAGAGCTGTTTGGTGGGGGATCAGTGAGGCTGGGAGCTAAGGGGGGATCCTACACAGCAGCATATGTAAATATGCTAAAAAAAAACACAAATAAAGCCCAAATATAGCTTTTATTTTAGTACTGGCAGAGTTTCTGCCAGTACTTAAGATGGCGGGGACAATTGTGGGGTGGGGGAGGGAAGAGAGCTGTTTGGGAGGGATCAGGGGGTCTCATGTTTCAGGTGGGAGGCTGAGCTCTACACTAAAGCTAAAATTAACCCTGCAAGCTCCCTACAAGCTACATAATTAACCCCTTCACTGCTAGCCATAATACACGTGTGAAATGCAGCGGCATTTGGCGGCCTTCTAATTACCAAAAAGCAACGCCAAAGTCATATATGTCTGCTATTTCTGAACAAAGGGGATCCCAGAGAAGCATTTACAACCATTTGTGCCATAATTGCACAAGCTGTTTGTAAATGATTTCAGTGAGAAACCTAAAATTGTGAAAAATTTAACGTTTTTTTTTAATTTGATCGCATTTGGCGGTGAAATGGTGGCATGAAATATACCAAAATTGGCCTAGATCAATACTAGGGGTTGTCTACTACACTACACTAAAGCTAAAATTATCCCTAAAGGCTCCCTACATGCTCCATAATTAACCCCTTCACTGCTGGGCATAATACACGTGTAGTGCGCAGTGGCATTTAGCAGCCTTCTAATTACTAAAAAGCAACGCCAAAGCCATATATGTCTGCTATTTCTGAACAAAGGGGATCCCAGAGAGAATTTACAACCATTTAAGCCATAATTACACAAGCTGTTTGTAAATAATTTCAGTGAGAAACCAAAAGTTTGTGAAAAAAATTGTAAAAAAAGTGAACGATTTTTTGTATTTAATCGCATTTGGCGGTGAAATGGTGGCATGAAATATACCAAAATGGGCCTAGATGAATACTTTGGGATGTCTACTAAAAAAAAATATATACATGTCAATGGATATTCAGAGATTCCCTGAAAGATATTAGTGTTCTAATGTAACTAGCGCTAATTTTGAAAAATAATGGTTTGGAAATAGCAAAGTGCTAATTGTATTTATGGCCCTATAACTTACAAAAAAAGCAAAGAACATGTAAACATTGGGTATTTCTAAACTCAGGACAAAATTAGAAACTATTTAGCATGGGTGTTTTTTGGTAGTTGTAGATGTGTAACAGATTTTGGGGGTCAAAGTTAGAAAAAGTGTGTTTTTTTCAATTTTTTTCCTCATATTTTATATTTTTTTTTATAGTAAATGATAAGATATGATGAAAATAATGGTATCTTTAGAAAGTCCATTTAATGGCGAGAAAAAACGGTATATAATATGTGTGGGTACAGTAAATGAGTAAGAGGAAAATTACAGCTAAACACAAACACCGCAGAAATGTAAAAATAGCCTTGGTCCCAAACGGACAGAAAATGGAAAAGTGCTGTGGTCATTAAGGGGTTAAAATAAAAAAATCTAATATTGCAAAAAATAAAAAAGTCTAAAATTACAGAAAAAAATAAATGAAATTATCAAAAAGAAATTTTTTTAACCTAATCTAATAACCCTATAAAAATAAAAAAGCCCCCAAAATAAAAACACCCCCTAATCTAACACTAAACTACCAATAGCCCTTAAAAGGGCCTTTTGTAGGGCATTGCCCTAAAGCGATCAGCTCTTCTACCTAAATAAAGTACAAGTTACCCACTAAAAGTAAACCCCTCCACCCACCCAACCCCCCAAAATAAAAAAACCTAACACTAAAGAAACCTAAGCTACCCGTTGCCCCTAAAAGGGCATTTGTCTGGGCATTGCCCTTAAAAGGGCAATCAGCTCTTTTGCTGCCCATTAGAATAAAAAAAGTCCTAATCTGGAGAATATGGAAGAGGTCCCGGCGCTATATGAAGCTGTCACCGACTGGAAGAAGACCTTCACCGCAGGAATAGTGAGCCCTATTTTGGGGTTAGACTTAGGTGCTTTGTTGTTTTTTTAGGGTGTTTTGTTTTTTAGATTAGGACTTTTTTATTTTAATGGGCTGCAAAAGAGCTGAAAGCCCATACAATGGGCACCTTAGGTTTTTTTAGTGTTAGGTTTTATTATTTTGGGGGATTGGTGGGTTGGGGGGGGGGGTTTAAAAAAATATTCTGGATAATTTCGTTTATTTTTTTCTGTAATTTTAGATTTTTTAAATTTTTTTGTAATTTTAGATTTTTGTATTTTAATTAAATCTTTGTTGTTGTTTTTTATGTAATGTTAGGATTTTTTATTTTAATTTTAACTTGGCTTTAATTTAGGGGGTGTTAGGTTAGGGGGCTTAGTGATTAGATTAGTTCTTTGCGTTGTCGGTGGATGGTGGTTTAGGGGTTTACACTTTAATTAGGTTTATTGTGTTGTGGGGGGATGGCGGTTTAGGGGTTAATTGTTTAATTAGGTTTATTGAGTTGTGGGGAGATGGCGGTTTAGGGATTAATAGTTTAATTATATTTATTGCGTTGTGGGGGATGGCGGATTAGGGGTTATTAGATTTTATTAGTTATTTCGTGGGGGTGACGGTTGAAAGGTAGATATTGCGCATGCATTAAGTTAATACTTTCAGGGAGTTACGGTGCTCACAAATTTAGCGCAAGGCTTACTGCGCCTGCTTATGTGTGGCAAAGTAAATATGGAGTTACAAATTCTCCATTTTCGCCGCATAAGTCCTTGCGCTGAATATGTGATTCCGAATTGCGATTGCCGGGCTCTATGTTCGCTTATAGAAGTAAAAACTGCGGACGAC
>NC_069503.1:458747698-458837698 GCF_027579735.1 Bombina bombina | reverse complement strand
CTCTGTTTCGCCGAATGACCTCTGCATCCGCTGACTAGCTCCACATCTACCAACCGCTCCTTTGTTCCTTTGATATGTACCACCTACCTAAAGATTGTTGCAGACCACATACATCCCTTCATGGCAATGGTGTTTCCTAATGGCAGTGGCCTCTTTCAAAAGGAAAATGCACCCTGCCACACTGCAAAAGATGTTCAGAAATGGTTTGAGGAACATGACAAAGGCATCTACTTATCAAGCCGTCAATTTACCTGCATTCGACGGCACCAATACACTTGCCTAAAATCGCCTAACATCGCTGCCGCGGACCTGAATTCGCTCTCCAAAATTACCAAAAAAAGCTGTCAAAAAGCCGCGCACCAAGTACGGAGCGATGAGCAGCGGACTGTTGTTAACTAACAGTCATTGATCTCGCTGCTCTTCAGCTTTTTCACAGCTTTATTGGTACCCTGTCACTAAACACCCACACTATACTATACTGATTAACCCCTATACCGCCGCTCCCGGACCCCACCGCAACTAAATAAAGTTATTAACCCCTAAACCCGCCACCTCCCGGAGCCCACTGCAACTCTAATAAATGTATTAAACCCCTAAACCGCCGCTCCCGGACCCCGCCACAACTAAATAAAGTGTTTAACTCCTAAACCGCCGCTCCCGGAGCCCACCGCCACCTACATTACATTTATTAACCCCTAATCTGCCCCCCCCCACACTGCCGCCACCTACATTATATTTATTAACCCCTAATCTGCCCCCCCTACACCGCCGCCACCTACATTATATTTATTAACCCCTAATCTGCCCCCCCTACACCGCCGCCACCTACATTATATTTATTAACCCCTAATCTGCCCCCTTACATCGCCGCCACTATAATAAATGTAATAAATGTATTAACCCCTAAAACTGCCGCACTCCCGCCTCTTCATCCGGAGTCTTCTTGAACAATTATGGGTCATTTAAGTGACGTCATCCAATCGGAATTAAGGTAGAAAAAATCCTATTGGTTGATGCAATCAGCCAATAGGATTGAAGTTAAATCCTATTGGCTGATTGCATCAACCAATAGGATTTTTTCTACCTTAATTCTGATTGGCTGATAGAATTCTATCAGCCAATCGGAATTGAAGGGACGCCATCTTGGATGACGTCACTTAAAGGACCCGTCATTGTTCAAGAAGACTCCGGATGAAGAGGATCCTCCGCGTCGGATGTCTTGAAGATAGAGCAACTCCGCGCCAGATGGATGAAGATAGAAGATGCCGTCTGGATGAAGACTTCTGCCCGTCTGGAGGCCCTCTTCTGCCCGGCTTGGATGAAGACTTCTGCCCGTCTGGAGGACCACTTCGCCCAGCTTCATTGAGGACTTCGGCCCGGTTGGGTGAAGACTTCTCAAGGTAAGGTGATCTTCAAGGGGTTAGTGTTAGGTTTTTTTAAGGGGATATTGAGTGGATTTTAGAGTAGGGTTGGTTGTGTGGGTGGTGGGTTTTAATGTTGGGGGGGATTTGTATTTTTTTTTTACAGGTAAAAGAGCTGATTACTTTGGGGCAATGCCCCGCAAAAGGCCCTTTTATGGGCTATTTGTAATTTAGTATAGGGTAGGGCTTTTTTTTATTTTGGGGGGTGCTTTTTTATTTTGTTAGGGGGATTAGATTAGGTGTAATTAGTTTAAAAATCTTGTAATTTTTTTATTATTTTCTGTAAAAAAAAATTTGTACTTTAGATAATTTTATTTAATTGTAGTTAGTTTAAGTAATTTAGGTAATTAATTTAATTATAGTGTAGTTTTAGGTGTAATTGTAACTTAGGTTTTATTTTACAGGTATATTTGTATTTATTTTAGCTAGGTAGTTATTAAATAGTTAATAACTATTTAATAACTATTCTACCTAGATAAAATAAATACAAACTTGCCTGTAAAATAAAAATAAACCCTAAGCTAGCTACAATGTAACTATTAGTTATATTGTAGCTATCTTAGGGTTTATTTTATAGGTAAGTATTTAGTTTTAAATAGGAATAATTTATTTAATGCTAGGAATATTTATTTAGATTTATTTAAATTATATTTAAGTTAGGGGGTGTTAGGGTTAGGGTTATACTTAGGTTTAGGGGTTAATAAATTTAATATAGTGGCGGCGGTGTGGGGGGGCAGATTAGGGGTTAATAAATGTAAAGTAGGTGGCGGCGGTGTAGGGGGGGCAGATTAGGGGTTAATAAATATAATGTAGGTGGCGGTGGGCTCTGGGAGCAGCGGTTTAGGGGTTAGACACTTTATTTAGTTGCGACGGGGTCCGGGAGTGGCGGTTTAGGGGTTAATAAGTTTATTAGAGTGGCGGTGGGCTCCGGGAGTGGCGGTTTAGGGGTTAATAAGTATAATGTAGGTGGCGGTGGTGTAGGGGGGGGGCAGATTAGGGGTGTTTAGACTCGGGGGTTATGTTAGGGTGTTAGGTGTAAACACTAGGAATAGTGCAGAGCGTACCTGCTAGTTATTTGATAACTAGCAAAAGTAGTCAGATAGGGCCGAACTTGCATACGGAACATCTGGAGTGACGTAAGCATCGATCTGTGTCGGACTGAGTCTGGCGGATCGTATGTTATGTCACTAAATTCTACTTTTGCCGGTTTGTAGGGTTTGATAACTAAGGGGAATCAGGCTCGCCACAAATACACTGCGGAATTCCAGCGTATTTGCGGTTGACGGCTTGATAAGTAGATGCCAAAGAGTTAAAGTTGTTGCCTTGGCCTCCAAATTCCCTAGATCTCAATATTATTGAGCATCTGTGGGATGTGCTGAAACAATAACTCTGATTCATAGAGGCCCCACCTCACAACTTGCAGGACTTGAAGGATCTGCTGCTAATGTCTTGTTGCCAGATACCACAGGACACATTCAGAGGTCTTGCAGAGTCCATGCCACAGTGCATCAGAACTGTTTTGGCAGCTTGAGGGGGGCCTACAAGATATTAGGCAGGTGGTTTTAATGTTGTGGCTGATAAGTGTAAGTCTCATTAAAGGAATAGTAAAGTCAAATTTAACTTTTATGATTCAAATAGAACAAGCTATATTTACATCATACATCTAATTTACTTCTATTGTCAAATTTGCTTTGTTCTCTTGGTAACCTTTGTTAAAAAAGCAGCAATGCACTACTGAAGCTACCTGAGCACATTGATATAGCCAATGGCAAGAGGCATACAAGTGCAGCCACCAATCACCAGCTAGCCCCATCAGTGCATTGCTACTCTTAAACTTGCCTGTGTATACTCTTCAACAAAGGATAACAAAAGAACATAGCATATTTAATAAAAGAGTTACATTTGAAAATTTTATAAAATTGTATGCTCTATCTGCAAAAGTTTAATTTTGACTTTACTGACCCTTTAAAGATAACTTTTCAAAGAAACATTTTTGCAAACATGCATAATTACAGAAATTATATACATTTAAAGGGATACTAAACCCTTTTTTTTTTTTCATGATTCAGATAGAGCAGGCAATTTTAAGCAACTTTCTAATTTACTCCTACTATCAATTTTTCTTCGTTCTCATGATATCTTTATTTAAAAAGCAGGGATTTAAAGCTTAGGAACCGGCCCATTTTAAGTTCAGCATCCTGGAAACTGCTTGCTTATTGGAGGCTACATTTAGCAAACCAATAAGCAAGCACAACCCAGGTTCTCAACCAAAAATGAGCCGACTCTTAAGCTTTACATTCATGCTTTTAAAATAAAGATAGCAAGAGAACGAATACATTTTGATAATAGGAGTAAAATTGCATGCTCTATCTGAATCATTAAAGAAAAAATGTGGGTTTAGTGTCCCTTTAAAATACTCTTTTATGTTCCTTTAACACATTCAGTCCAAAAGCCAATCATCAGACATGGTGGATATATTTAAAATTTCACAAACACTTATTTTTTTCTCTTTTAGCATCATATTGAGTTACAGATCCTTTTACCAAGAAACAATTTAACGGAAACTAGAACAAACACAGGAATGTCATTTTGTTTGATGCTTATAATAACAAAAAAACGAAACACAAATCCACCTCTTCTTGTGGTAAAACGATCAAACTTAACAAATCTATTCAAAGCCCCTCAAACAGACTTTTCTTAGAACAAATATTACTTTCTTTTCAGGTTTTGTCTTCGTAACACATTGGCTGTTGTATGTTAACATCAGAGAATAGCTACTCAGATGCCTTGATTGCAATGATGTGTGTAGAAAAATAATTCGCTCAGATTAAAGGTATCTTGTTCTGTTAAAAAAATACTGAGAAGGTTGTGTGGGAAACACTTCAGTGCAAATGTATTATCTGATCAAAGTTAGAAGAAAGTACATAATAACGGCCTGCGTTTTGTAATAATGACTATGGTTATGCTTGACAGATTAGTCCATACAGGTGTGCGTATAAAACCAATAGCAGTATAAGTTATATTTGTCTAAATATGTATGGGAGGAAGCATTATTTTAATCTACAAATAATTTCCTTTTTTTGGATTACAGAGAAATAAAAATCTCAAATGAACTATTACACTGTTGCTTACATAGAGGCCGAATTATCAAAGGTCTTGCGGACCTGATTCGACAGTGCAAGACCTCACTGAATGCGGAGAGCAATACGCTTCATAATTGGTGTTCATTACTTCATAACTGGTGTTTCTGGCGAGTCTGAAGACTCGCAAGAAACACGGCCCTTCAAGCTCCATACGGAGCTTGATAAATGGGCCTCATAGAATTGTCTGTTTATTAACCACAAAGCTTCCATAGCTGCTACCAACTCACGGCTCTGCTCTCAGAATGTGAGGCACTTAATGATGACGTCATCTGCAAAACAGTCCATGTTTACAGGCAAGGTGCTAGCAGAAAACCATGCTGCATCACAAACCAACAATGAAGACAAATGGGTGCACATCAGTGGAAAATATAAATGTCACATATTTATTGTATTGTAGTTAAAAAACTTGATACAGGCATAGAGCAAACAGTGGTCTGACGCATTTCGCACTCTCTAGTATACCTTAATCATAGATTGTCTCATGGGCACACCACCCTGCTGATTTTACTAACCACTTAGCTAAAATTTAAGACAATTTTAAACTAAAATTTTCTAATAATTTATTTTCAATGTTTGTTGTACAAATTCTAATTAGATCTATTTATGTTATATTATACAATGAATTTGTGTTTTGGATAGTTTAAAGTGACAGTCTAGTCAAAATTAAACTTTCATGATTCAGAGAGGTCATGCAATTTTAAAAAACTTTCCAATTTAATTTTATCATCAGATTTGCTTTGCTCTCTTGGTATTCTTTGTTGAAAGCTAAACATGGGTAAACTCAAATGTTCTAAGTCCTTGAAGGTCGCCTCTTATTTCAGTGCATTTTCACAGTTTTTCACAGCTAGACAGAGTTAGTTCATGTGTGTCCTACAGATAACATCGTCCTGTGGAGTTACTATATTTATGAGTCAGCACTGATAGGCTAAAATGCAAGTCTGTCAAAAGAACTGAAATAAGAGGCAGTCTGCAGAGGCTTAGATACAAGGTAATCGCAGAGGTAAAAAGTGTATTAATATAACCGTGTTGGTTATGCAAAACTGGGGAATGGGTAATAAAGGGAATATCTACCTCTTTAACAAATAAAAAATCTGGAGTAGACTGTCCTTTTAAGTAACATTTATAAATAACAGAAAATGTTATAATATACACTGCTACTTCGTAATGCCAGCCAACTGGCAAACTTTTCTATGGAAAATACTGAACTCCTACTGCTGTATTGACACAACTCAAAACCAACACAAAAAAAATGTGCATCCCTGTAAGCCCTGCATTTTATATAGGCATAGATATATACAAATATATATAGGAATATTCAGCTATTTGCAGAACATTGGAATGTGAAATATTTATAGTAAATACACAGTATAACACTCTATTAAATATGCATATTGCATAAATATGATTTGTCAAAGGGCTCCAATGCATTTATATATGTCTATATATGTGTGCATGTGTATGTATGTGTTTATATGTCTGTAAATGCACATTTACACATATAATTATATATATATATATATATATATATATATATATATATATATATATATATATATATATATATGTTAAAGCCCTTTGCCTGCCTTTGAGACCTCATATCTTTGAGCCCTTATAACTTTTTTTGCAATTTTTTTTAAATAATGTTTATTAGATGGTGTTATTATGAGTGTAACTGTACTTTGTAATGTATTTTTGATGTGTCAGGATAACCAGAGCTCTGAGGACGCTCTATTCTGAGGAGCATTAACTACAACTTGTAATACAAGTGAAAACCCCCGACATGCGCAAATCGCTGCAATAAACTACCTTGCGCTTGCATGTAACTGTTAGCAATCCACTGTTAGCGCTGGCCCTTAATTTGTTAGCAACATTTGAATTGTTTTGCAGTTTAAGGAAATACACTCAAAGTCTATTGAGTATGTTCTTATCTGTTGAGGCCAGTTAGGGACATATATAAATTAACTATTACTCAAATCAAGTAATCACTGTGTAGAACATAGCAGACTTGGGCTTCTGAGTCCTGGATTATGCACTTCAACCTCTTGTGGGATTTTGAAAAAACACAATTTCCAGAGTTAAATTACAGGAAAAGGGAGCATGGTAAAGCATTTCATGGGGAAATCAATTTTTAGTTTTATGTATTTCCTACTTCCGAATCCAATAAAGGGATTGTACCATTTTTTTGAAAGATGTTCTTTTATACTCACTGCTTGTTACATTAGCCAAGGGCCACGCTACCAGCAGGGTTCATACCATGTTGTACTTCACAACATGGTTGTATGTTTCAGAATGAGACGGCGTGAATTTAACCAGAGTTTGTCAGGATTTAAATACATAAGTGATTTCAGATTGCTACTTTAGAGGAGGTGAGCCGACCTTTTATATACTAAACAGTACTAAGACCCTTCCAAGTGATTAGGGTACCCCTCCACTCACAGCCTGTCAATTATAATAATCTCCTCAGACTTTATTTTATGTTCCACATTGGACTTTAGCGAACCTTGAAAATGCTGTTGCTCCTTAAAATTTGATTTGGGTTGATTAATTGTACTTAAGTATACAAAAATTGTTCCCCCCACTACAGATATAGTTAGTTGTGCCAAAACAACAAACTATGGTTACAACTCAAAGGTGATGTGCTTAGTGCCTATGGCAAAAAAGTAGATTTTATCAGACACAAAGCTACAAAAATCATTGCACACTGCTTATTCATTGAGTGAACACTCTTGGGGTTACTTTAGAGTGCTTCTTGATCTTCTTCTCCAAGCAAAATCAATATAAATATGCATTGCAAAAGGAAAGTAACACCTGGCAGCAAGAATATGCCCACCAGACTAGGGACGGTGAGACATTCCACTTATTATGTCCTCTGCAAGTGGAATGTTACCTGAAGTAAATAACTTTGTTACCAAGGCAAGAAAATTCAGTCTAAGTGATCCAGTGCATAACAATATACATTCATTTGTCATGCAATACCTGCTCCCGACTTTAACATCCCACAGACCCATGAGAATATCATACAGATGAGCCTTCCTATTGGTATATGATGTTACCCAGTATGTCTAGGTTCATGAACAAGATGGAACCCATAGAGTACCCCTCACTCTCTCTATCACCTATAGCTTGTTCCTTGACCTTGTCCCTATTCACACTATTTCACAATTTCTCCTTCTCTCATCACCTCTTTCTTTCTAACCAGCACTCTCCTGTCACACACAACCTTCCCTGTCTCTCCCCACCTGCTCTCTTACCAAATTTTATTTCTCAACCCTCATCTCAGTGACTGTATATACATCCTTACTGCATATTGGTTTATTAAGGGTTTAAAAATACACCTCAATATCCTGCCTTATGTATATCTATATGTACCAACTCTTGGTAACAATTAATGTACAGATAATATTTACCCGCCGGGTGCCAACTTGCTATACAGCTATATTCCATTTGTCGTTTTTGTCACCTATAAGTAAGCATATAACCCCCAGCAACTACATTTCCACTTCTATAGCTTATACATGTATAGCAGGGTTTGTAAACATGCAGCCAGTTTTCTTTATCACCTGTATTGCTTCTAAGTTACACTGAGTTATGTTTGTCTTTTTGCGTGATCAGCACATGTATGAACACTGTTTCTTAGAGTTGCCACATAATCCATCTACATCGCATAGTAAGCTTGCTCCCCCACTTTCTTTATACAACTTAACATGCCCCCCCTGGCTTCTTACACACTCTTACAAAGTAAGCCTGGACTATTGGGGAGGTGTGGATTTTAATGTAATGGATTTAAACCCTATTGCAATCTACCCCTCTTCTCACTCAGTTACTGTTTACCAGCTAAATCTCACTATTACATCTGGATAGCAGTCTCTTCTATGTCCTTACTGCATTCTCATTTTTGTTGTACCCATTAGATATAGCAGGTTTCATGAGTGTCCCTTTCTAGCATACACCCTTCTGAGGTTGATATTGGGGCCTATTCTATCAAGCTCCCATAAGGAGCTTGACGGCCCGTGTTTCTGGCGAGTCTTCAGACTCACCCAGAAACAAAAAGTTATGGAGCAGCGGTCACAAAAACCGCTGCTCCATAACCCTGTCCGCATGCTCTGAACATGAATCAGGACAATTCAGCCCAATCGAGTTACGATCGGATTGATGGACACCCCCTGCTGGCGGCACCATTAACCACGAGTCTGTGGGGGGGCGTGTTGCTCTCCGCCATTCAGCAATGTCTTGCAGACCTGACGTCCACATCTCTCTTAAGTACATTATTGGACTGATATATTTCACTGCTTATCAACTATGTGGTTGTAATACTGATGTTCCTTTTAAATCTCCCGGACACGCCCCACCCCTCCCCTTTCTCCAATATGAGCGGCTCTCACCTGCTGAATTCCCCCTTCTCCAAAAACTGTAAAGCTAACCCCCCCCCCCTTGCCCTAATCCTACTCGAATAGATAACCTAATCTAAAGTTTATACGGCAATGTGGGGACCATTTTTACTCTTTCTATGATATTATATTACAAAACTGAAGTCTCACTATAGATAGCCCAAATTCTTTGCTAACACTTTAGATAAATGGGTTCATAATGTCCCTTCTACATGTTTTCTTTGCCTAGTTGACCTCATTTCTCCTACATCTCCCCAGCCAAATATGGCCTCATCACGTTGATAATAACTGCCTATCTCTACCACTCTATAATCTCACAAATGTATTGTAAGTAGGTATAACCTGTATTAGTGGACTTGGGAATATCTCTGTAATAGCACTGTATACCTCCTTATCTGTCATTGTTTTGGGACATATCTTCTATGTTACACGTGTTTATGACTTCAATAAAAAAAATATGGAAAAAAATACACCTGAATAATGTTTGTTCACTTGCAATGCGTAGCTCTTTGTACATATGAAAAAAACAATGAAGAATGAATTGTTGGATCTAAATGTTGCTTTTAATGTAAATGTTAAATTTGAAATTCATTAAGAGGATCACTTAACATATGATTAAATCCTTTTTGCATAATTTCCCTATTGGCCACTAATCTGGCCATGAATCTGCAGGGGGCGGCATTGCACAAGCAGTTCATCAGAACTGCTTGTGCAATGATAAATGCTGACAGCGTATGCTGTCAGCATTTATCTATGTCTGGCGGACATGCTGTCGGCGTTTATCTATGTCCGCCAGACACTTGATAAATCGGCCCCTTAGTCATCAATATTGCCAAAATGACATAAGATATTGTATAAACTTGGTTCCATCCCCTGTCAAAACTATTCCATTTCACAGATGCAAATATTCCAAAATACAAACTATAACGAAATCTAAACCTTTTCCGGTCCCAAGCAGTTTGGATAAAGAGTTTTCTACCTTAAGTTTCTTTTCCCTTGTCTAGCTCCCTTTCAACAAAATCCAGTCTGGTTTCTAGCCTATGCAATCCATAAAACTATTGTTGAGAATGTAGCAATTTATCTTTTTGTAGATAAGAATTAAAGAGAGAGCTTTTATTTCCCTCCTATAAATCTCAGAGGTCTTTGATAATACTAAACAATCTGCTTCTAAATATAATTTTGGTATTCATGAAACTCCCTCCTGCTGGTTTCTCTTGTCTAAATTTCCACTTATCTAATAATTCCCACAGCGTCTTCTTCTCTTGAATTCTTTGCTTCTCTTTCTTTGTCAGGCTCTGTTCATGGTTGCTTAATATTCTCATGATGCAATGCATTTGGCTTTTCAATGCAACCATTATTCAATGACATGAAAATATATATTCGTGGTAGTACTTTTGAGCTTCTATTTTGTGTCACTGACTACCTTATGTGGCATTTCACTACAAGACTCACCGTATATTGCATATTATTGTTTTGATTCAGTTAGCACACTTCTGTTGAGTATATAACTGAAATTCAATCTGTGGTGAAATATATATATATATATATATATATATATATACACAGTATTATATATATATATATATATATATATATATATATATATATATATATATATATATATATCTATATATATATTATATATATATATATATTAATTAGTGTTTGACAAATCTTTTAAAATTTTGGAGCCAATAAAGAATATTTAGGATCCAGGCACACTTTTAGGAGCCAGACAGTGGTATTTGAATATAGATATATAGAGAATAACCCAAACAGTTAGGAGCCAGGAGTAAAATTCTAGGAGCCACTGGTTTCCAGGATCCTTGGATTGTCGAGCCCTGTTTTTTAAGTTACTCTTTAGTTAGTTTGAGAGCAATCAATACATCTTGAAAAGGTCTGGAAGTTCTTGTTCAATGAACTTGTCTGTCAAATAGTTGGAGGAAAAATTAAAGGAAAAGTAAACTTACGTGCCACTTCAAAGCCCCAAAGCAAAGTACATGCAAAATTAGCTGGACTTTACTTCACGAATTTTAGCAATTTTGTTGTATTTTTGTTATAATTCTACCTCGCAATCCAACTCTTGTCAGTCCGCACTGGATAATAAAAAACTTTTTATTTTAAGTGACGAAAATTCATCTTATCTATCCCCTTATTGGTCCCCCCGTGGCGTCCCAACAGCAGTAACTACCTGCTCCGAACTTAAACTGCGCATGCATGTCTCATTGAATCTCCCTGCCTGATTAAATGCCTCGTTCATGAGACCCGCGCATGCGCAATTGACGGCACAGGGGAAAAAAAAATACGATCCTCTGCTCTGATACTATGATATGACAGCAGGATTTGTATTTTAAGGCGATGCGCAATACAGGATGCTTCGAAAGGAGCACCCACGGATGCCACGTAAGAGCGGGTTAGACCGCTCTTACTTCGGAAAAAAAGACAAACCAGGAAATGAGAGGGTGGGTGGAGGATCAGTTAGTACGGTCGGTCATAAAAATATTAAATATAAAAAAAATAACTATGATATCTTAAAAACAACTTATCGACGCATAAAGGGGGAAAATATGGATCAATGGAATTGATGATTTGGACGAAAATTAACTTTCACTTAATGAACCTTTGTAATGTGTATAAAATTTAACTAACTTGACTGTCAGTAAAAAAAAGTTAACGTGTTCATAGCAATTATATTTTTTCAATCATCAATCGCTTGTTTTTAAAAGTACTCTCATAGCTTTTTTTGGACATTTCTGTAGGTATTATTTATAGTATGTTTTATATTGCACCATCCTTGTCAGCTGCTCAATAGCTACATTAGAGTCAGTAGCTAAATCCCTCGGTGCCCTCTTTTCATCATGTGGGGATAAAGTCTGTGAGCTATGTCACCACACATCACTAGGCAAATTGTCTCAGTATTAATTCTTGATTTATAATATATAATATGTTGTATAACCAGCTGTTTAAAGATTGTAAAGAGAATGTGTTCTACCCAATAACCTAAATACAATAAAACCCATTTGTGAAACAATTTTGCTGGGAAAAAACATGATTACTTGAAATTGCAGAATTCATAATTATTTGTATCTGCTCCTTGTCACAGTCCCATGCTGAGAAGCACTTTCTATTACATACAGTATCTCACACAAGTGAGTACACCCATCACATTTTTATAAAAATATTATTATATCTTTTCATGTGACAACAATGAAGAAATTACACTTTGCTACAATGTAAAGTAGTGAGTGTACAGCCTGTATAACAGTGTAAATTTGCTGTCCCCTCAAAATAACTCAACACACAGCCATTAATGTCTAAACTGTTGGCAACAAAACTGAGTATACCCCTTAGTGGAAATATCCAAATTGGGCCCAAAGTGTCAATATTTTGTGTGGCCACCATTATTTACCAGCACTGCCTTAACCCTCTTGACCCACTGGAGTCCTCTTCTTATCCTCCATGATGACATCATGGAGATGGTGGATGTTAGAGACCTTGTGCTCTCCCACCTTCCGTTTGAGGATGCTCAATAGGGTTTAGGTCTGGAGACATGCTTGGCCAGTCCATCACCTTTACCCTCAGCTTCATTAGCAAGGCAGTGGTCGTCTTGGAGGTGTGTTTGGGGTCGTTATCATGTTGTCATACTGCCCTGCGGCCCCGTCTCCGAAGGGAGGGGATCATGCTCTGCTTCAGTATGTCACAGTACATGTTGGCATTCATGGTTCCCTCAATGAAATGTAGCTCCCCAGTGTCGGCAGCACTCATGCAGGCCCAGACCATGACACTCCACCACCATGCTTGGCTGTAGGCAAGACACACTTCTCTTTGTACTCCTCACCTGGTTGCCGCCACACACGCTTGACACCATTTAAACCAAATAAGTTTATCTTGGTCTCATCGGACCACAGGACATGGTTCCAGTAATCCATGTCCTTAGTCTGCTTGTCTAGAGCAAACTGTTTGTGGGCTTTCTTGTGCATCATCTTTAGAAGACGCTTCCTTCTGGGACGACAGCCATGCAGATCAATTTGATGCAGTGTGCAGCATATGGTCTGAGCACTGACAGGCTGACCCTCCCCCCCTTCAACCTCTGCAGCAATGCTGGCAGCACTCATACGTCTGTTTCCCAAAGACAAACTCTGGATATTACACTGAGCATGTGCACTCAACTTCTTTGGTCGACCATGGCAAGGCCCTGTTCTGAGTGGAAACTGTCCTGTGAAACCGCTGTATGGTCTTGCAGCGATAACACCAAATGTAACACACCTGCTCCCCATTCACACCTGAGGCCTTGTAACACTGAGTCACATGACACCGGGGAGGGAAAATGGCTAATTGGGCCCAATTTGGAAATTTTCACTTAGGGGTGTACTCACATTTGTTGTCAATGGTTTAGGCATTAATGGCTGTGTGTTGAGTTATTTTGAGGGGACAGCAAATTTACACTGTTATTCAGGCTGTACACTCACTACTTTAGTAGTACATGTAGTAAAGTGTAATTTCTTCAGTGTTGTCACATGAAAAAATATAATAAAATATTTACAAAAATGGGCTAATTGGGCCCAATTTGGAAATTTTCACTTAGGGGTGTACTCACATTTGTTGTCAATGGTTTAGGCATTAATGGCTGTGTGTTGAGTTATTTTGAGGGGACAGCAAATGTACACTGTTATTCAGGCTGTACACTCACTACTTTAGTAGTACATGTAGTAAAGTGTAATTTCTTCAGTGTTGTCACATGAAAAAATATAATAAAATATTTACAAAAATGTGAGGGGTGTACTCACTTTTGTGAGATACTGTATATATATATATATATATATATATATATATATATATATATATATATAAAATAAATGGATCCTTTTGTTCTATCCAGCGAGACTACTTTACCATAACAAAACGGACACGCTAATATTTTACAAAATTTACATAAAACATTTTGCAAACGTGTTTTCTAAGTCTTGTAATGATTGTTTTTTCCTGTTGCTGTTTTTTTCATTTGATATGCGAGATACAATGTATGGGCATCTCTATAGATGTCAATTGCAGAGACAACCACTAACTAAACGCTGGAAAAAATAGCTAAAGCGATGCACAATTAATTTCTAACAGGATCTCAGCTTTACAACGAGGCCCCTTGGCAATCTCATGAGTGTTTTTGAATCAAGACCAATGTGTAGACCCCAGTTTCTCACTGCTGAACCCTGAGCATGAGGCTATAGAATCATGGGTAAAATGTTTGGAATATCTTTTTAAGGATTAGAATACTCCTGCCAAATTGTTATGCTACAAATGTTTTTTTAAAAGCTTGTAATAACTGGGTTTTCAAATGGATTGGAACAGCATCCAATCTGAAAGCCAATATTTTATACAAGAACCTTTACATTTGTATTCTGATGGTTTGTAACAAGAGTCTGTGTTTGTAATTCTTGCATCTCGTTTTTATTCCGAGAAATAGGTTTGTGCTATTATTTGCCTATTAAAATACAGTATTAGAAGATTACTATTACTTTACAAAAGGGATATTAATATTATTTATTTTTATATGTGCAAATATAAAAATAAATATACAAATATACAAAATAAATGAGTTCCTACAGTGATCAATGCGAGGAATATTGTAGGGTCAGGCTCAAAATCTGTTCAGAGTGGAATCAGACTGATATACTACAGGAAAGTTCAACTCTTTGAAAAGCATTACTGGGCTAAAAAGAAGCTGCACCAAGGTGGTAAATCGCGATAGAACAGGCTAACAATGGTATTGAGCTGGTTCTTCGTTCCTGAGATTGCGCTTCTCTCTGTGTGTATTAAGTCTCTCTATAGGAAAAAAAGGGGCAACCAGACCTGGACTCCTTGCTCAGTGTGCTTAGAGGTACATGGCTAGACCTAACTAACGATGCCCAATAAAGGCCCAAATGATTGTCTGGGGTTGCCATGTTCCTTGTTCAGGGAGGAATTGCCTGGTATTTCGGTGCTGGACTGACCGTAATAGGCGGGATCAGACTGATATACTACAGGAAAGTTCTACTCTGTGAAAAGCATTACTGGGCTAAAAGAAGCTGCACCCTGGTGGTAAATCACCATAGAACAGGCTAACAATGGTATTGAGCCGGTTGTTCGTTCCTCTTAGTGCGCTTCTCTCTGTGTGTACATTACAAAGAAATTTAATTGTCTTGACCTAAGTCATCAGTAGAACAAAAGAACAAGGGAGAAAAAACTTTGATGGAAAATATTTTCGAAAATAAAACATAAATAACAATACACTATCAACAATCTTATTTTTCTTCCCTTTCTTTCCTCTTTTATACTTAATCACACCATAAGATTCACACAACTTATGACTTGACATATGAAAAAAACAAATTAGTCACTACATAGGGGTATATTTACCAATATGCGAGCACACATGATACGAAGTAGAGTATCATGTCCGCTGCACATCGATAAATGCCGACAGCATACGCATTCTTGTGAACTGCTGGTGCAACGCCGCCCCCCTGCAAATTCACTGCCAATTGTCAGCTAGCAGGGGGTGTCAATCAACCCGATCGTATTCGATTGGGTTGATTTCGGTCCGCCGCCTCATAGTAGGCGGACAAGTCACGGAGCAGCGGTTAACCTCTTTTTCTATTAAATACTATTACTAGCATTTATATATAATAATGTATAATAATTTATCTCTCTCTCTCTTCCTACCCTCTCTCCCTAACTATTCTCCCAGGACTTTTAAATAGGGGAACCACCTGACTGATTTCATTGACCACCCGGCTAAAATTATAGCTAAAAATAAGCTAATCGCCCCTACTTTATAATGTCACCCAGCTGGAAACATTTTCTGTGGAGAACACTGCTTATGTAACATAGCAGATTTTTTAAAAAAAAAATGTAAGAGTATTTATCTTTGTATATTCTTTTCTAAAAGTGTAATATTTACTTCCAAATTACATAAGAATTTCCAGATTTCCAGTATTCTCTTTAATAAGATTTTAAGTTTAGGAATTCTAGTTTCTAAGTATAAGATTTCTGCCTTCCAAAATAATTGTATTAAGAAATACTGTCATGTTTTTATCACACTCACCTTTAAGTTGAAAGATTATGGGGCCTATCTATCAAGCTCCGAATGGAGCTTGGGGGTCCGTGTTTCTGGCGAGCCGGCTCCGCCTGCTACATAACTCTGTCCGCCTGCTCTGAGCAGGCGGACAGACATCACCGGAATTCAATTGGCCGCGAGTCTGCAGGGGGCGGTGTTGCACCAGCAGCTCTTGTGAGCTGCTGATGCAATGCTGAATACGGAGAGCATATTATACTCCGCATTCAGCGAGGTCTTGCAGACCTGATCCGCACTGTCGGGTCAGGTCCTCAAGACCTTTGATAAATAGGCCTCTATATCTCTAACATTGAAAGAAAAATGTTGTTTATAAAGTTTTTTAACCAATAACATATCTTATTCTAGAACTTGATTTTAGGGCAAGAGAAGAAACTGTAAATTATATATTCTTCTCTATTATTAAATTTCTTACAACATTGTGGCATTAATCCCCTTCATGTAGAAACATCATATTGAGTAAGATAGGAGAAGAAAATAAGACAAATATCCGATTCTCCAAGCTGAAGATAAAGTTGCTTTCTCTACTCTTCTCATAATATTCTCATAATATTTTTTACAATTTGTTTATTTATTTGTTGGTGTGGAAACATTTCCCCCATTTTTGCAGAACAGTTTGAATTATTAAAATTGAATCTTGGACCATAATAAATTTATATACCACAATGATATTGAATGATTACCATTTTGGTATTTGTCCAGTAGATGTTGAATAAATACTCCAGTTTCTCTTGCCCTATATTAATGAGCCACAATAGCTCCTTAAAGGGACACTGAACCCAGATAGAGCATGAAATTTTAAGCAACTTTCTAATTTACTCCTATTATCAAATTATCTTCATTCTCTTGGTATCTTTATTTGAAATGCAAGAATGTAAGTTTAGACGTCGGACCATTTTTGTTGAACAACCTGGGTTGTCCTTGCTGATTGGTAGATAAATTCATCCACCAATAAAAAAAAGTGCTGTCCAGAGTCCTGAACCAAATAAAAAGCTTAGATGCCTTCTTTTTTAAATAAAGATAGTAAGAAAAATTGATAATGGGAGTAAATTAGAAAGTTGCTGAAACCTATATTCAGAAACTCAAAATAATTTAATGTATTACTTTTGAGGATGAAGAGATTGAAGAAGGTGGCTCAGACTATTATCATGCCATAATTAAACATGTTTCCTTCTGGGATATCCGGATTTTCGTTTACTGGTAAGTGTTTTGAGAACTCTAACTTAATTTGTTTTACATATATTTTCTGCCAGGATAAAATTGGCAAACTATTTTCTCCATCCTTTTTATCTTTTTTTTATGACCAATCCGAGTTCTAACTCTTTAGATGTACAGTTGTAACTATCATTCAACCAGTCAACAACCATTTTTCTTAAACATATCCAGTTATTAACTTCAATAGTATGGAGTTTAAAACATCCTTGTGACTTCACTGCTATAATTTTTTTTTATTATAAATTCAAATCTTACTTTCTAATAAACACAAGAAAATTTTGCATTAAATTGATAATTTTTGGAAAAATTATCACTTTTATTAAACTGATTTTCACAGAAAGCAATAATTGTAAATGAGTCCATCTTTTGAGTCCAGCTTTTGTTGATATCCTTTTATGGTTTAATTCTTAAATATTTGAATTAATATTTAACCAATTTAGAAGGGGTATCTGTTTTTGTAAATCTTTTCTTACTAAGCCATAACATTTCTAATTTATCAAGACCTATTGTGCTAACTTTAACTCACAATGACCAATTCTTATTTTATATATATATATATATATATATATATATATATATATATATATATATATATATATATATATATATAGTATATCATTTTTTTAAGATAATCAATAATGGTCCTAATGGTTCTGATGCATGTTAAATAAGAGAGGTGACAGAGGGCAACCTTTTTAAGACAGAGGACAACCCCTTTTTAATTTGAAGTAAGCAGAGCTGTTATTAATTAATAAAGTTAAAATGGGAGATGTATATAATAATTTAACAAATATAGTTACCTTCAATCCCAAATAATTTTAAAGTTGCCAACCAATTGAATCAAAGGCTTTCTCAACATCAAGAGATAAAATTGCATCTTCTATCTTAGGGGGCCATTGTGCAGGCAGACATTGATAAATGTCGACAGCATACGCTGTCAGAATATATCATTGCACAAGCATTTCTCGTGAAATGCTTGTGCAATGCGACCCCCTGCACATTCGCCGACAATCGGTCGCTAGCAGGGGGTATCAATCATCCCAATCGTATCTGATCAGGATGATTGCTGTCTGCCACCTCAGAGGTGGCGGATGAGTTAAGGAGCAGCGATCTTAAGACCGCTGTGCTTGTTAACTCGTGTTTCAGGGGAAGCTGAAACTATGACGTAGATTGCAGCATTCGCTGCTTGATAAATCTACCCCTTAGAGTCAACTTCTTTATTTTAATTCCAAAAATATGAGATCATATTTAGCACTTTTCTAATATTTAGTAATGAGGACCTGCCATTCATAAAACCCACCTGGTATGTATGAATCAAATCTGGTAGAAATATTTAAATCTTTTAGATAAAATACTAGTCAATATTTTATAATCCAGATGTAAGAGAGATGTTGGTCTATATGAGGTTACAACTGTGTCGCTTTTATCAGGTTTAAGAATAAGTGAGTCTGTAACTTTTTAAACATCTTCTCAGTTTTTTGAACACTGTAATAAAAATGTTTAAATAATTAATATCAGTGTAATTTCCTCAATTACTATTTTATAAAAGAGAGCAGGTAAGTAATCTGGGCCTAAAGCTTTGTTTAATGCCAAATTTCTAATAATTAGACTTATCTCCCTTTCATCTATTGGCTTACTAAAATCCTGTAAGGATGTAAAGTAATTAAGTAATTTTAGAAATATTTAAAATATTCCAGCAAACCTGTTTATTGTCTGGGTTAGTTTGTCTTGGTCCATATAAATTACTTTAATATTGAACAAATTTCTCCATTATCTTACTTGCAGAATTAGAGACTTTGTCCTCTTCAATAAATTAAATTGATTTTTTTTTCTGTTGAATTTTAACAATAGTTTCCATAATTTCACTAGTCTTGTCAAATCTATAAAGTATGGCATTAAATCGTGTAATCTTGTTTTTGTATCAGGGTGGTATCCCTTTGACTTATAGCCACCTTTTCCCAATCTTTCTGGTGTGGTAAGATATTTTTTGCAGTGTTCTCCCCAGAACCTATATAATGGGCACACCACCAACTAATATTACTGACCACCTGGCTAAAATGTAAGTCAATATTAAGAAAAAAAATAGCTAATATTAAATATGTTCAATATTTGTTGCACAAATTGTCATTTTCCCAGATGGCAACATTCTCTGTGGAGAACACTGTATTATATGCATTGACTAGTAGAATAGACAGTTGTAACATTAAAGGGATATTCCAGCCAAACTTGAAAACCACGTGGGTGCATTTCGGGATTGAACAGAAGCATTTTTTTATTATACATGTATTAGCAAAAATGCTTCTAATAAAAGCTATAGCTGTTTCAAAATTGTATTAAAGTAGGCACTGTTCACCAGAATTTTAAACACAGCACTTTCTCAGTTAATTACTCAATTTGTTAATTGCTCACATGATACAAGCCAAACGGTGCTACTGAGCAGCTGCAGTATTTACAATGTGGGGTGCAGTGACAATATCTAACTATGGCCTAGATTTTGGAGTTTGGCGGTAGCCGTGAAAACCAGCGTTAGAGGCTCCTAACGCTGGTTTTAGGCTACCGCTGGTATTTGGAGTCACTCAAAATAGGGTCTAACGCTCACTTTCCAGCCGCAACTTTTCCATACCGCAGATCCCCTTACGTAAATTGCGTATCCTATCTTTTCAATGGATTTTTATAACTCCGGTATTTAGATGTCGTTTCTCTGAAGTGAGTCGTTAGACATCTAACGACAAAACTCCAGCCGCAGGAAAAAAGTCAGTAGTTAAGAGCTTTCTGGGCTAACGCCGGTTTATAAAGCTCTTAACTACTGTTCTCTAAAGTACACTAACACCCATAAACTACCTATGTACCCCTAAACCGAGGTCCCCCCACATCGCCGACACTTGAAAAAAAAAATTTAACCCCTAATCTGCCCACCGCCACCTACGGTATACTTATGTACCCCTAATCTGCTGCCCCTAACACCGCCGACCCCTGTATTATATTTATTAACCCCTAACCTGCCCCCTACAACGTCGCCTCCACCTGCCTACACTTATTAACCCCTAATCTGCCGACCGCAAAGCGCCGCCACCTACGTTATCCTTATGTACCCCTATAATCTGCTGCCCCCTAAACACCGCCGACCCCTATATTATATTTATTAACCCCTAATCTGGCCCCCCTCAACGTCCGCCTCCACTGCCTACACTATTAACCCCTAATCTGCCAACCGGACCTGGAGCAGGCTACTAATAATAAAGTTATTAACCCCTAATCCCCTCACTAACCCTATAATAAATAGTATTAACCCCTAATCTGCCCTCCCTAACATCGCCGACACCTAACTTCAATTATTAACCCCTAATCTGCCGACCGAATCTTGCCGCTATTCTAATAAATGGATTAACCCCTAAAGCTAAGTCTAACCCTAATACTAACACCCCCCTAAGTTAAATATAATTTAAATCTAACGAAATTAATTAACTCTTATTAAATAAATTATTCCTATTTAGAAGCTAAAATACTTACCTGTAAAATAAATCCTAATATAGCTACATATATAAATTATAATTATATTATAGCTATTTTAGGATTAATATTTATTTTACAGGTAACTTTGTATTTATTTTAACCATGTACAATAGCTATTAAATAGTTAAGAACTATTTAATAGCTAAAATAGTTACAAATATTACAAATTTACCTGTAATAAGGAAATCCTAACCTAATTACAAATAAACCTAACACTAGACTATCAATAAATTAATTAAATAAACTACCTACAATTATCTACAATTATCCTAACACTACACTATCAATAAATTAATTAAATACAATTGCTACAAATGAAATATCAATTAAATAAACTAGCTAAAGTACAAAAAATAAAAAAGAACTAAGTTACAAAAAATAAAAAAATATTTGCAAACATAAGAAAAATATTACAACAATTTAAACTAATTACACCTACTCTAAGCCCCCTAAGTAAAATAACAAAGCCCCCCAAAATAAATAAAATGCCCTACCCTATTCTAAATTACTAAAGTTCAAAAGCTCTATTACCTTACCAGCCCTGAACAGGGCCCTTTGCGGGGCATGCCCCAAGAAATACAGCTCTTTTGCCTGTAGAAAAAAAACATACAATACCCAAGCCACCCAACAGTTACAACCCACCACCCACATACCCCTAATCTAACCCAAACCCCCCTTAAATAAACCTAACACTAAGCCCCTGAAGATCATCCTACCTTGTCTTCACCTCACCACCGGGTATCACACCGATTCCGTCCAGAAGATATCCTCCGATGTCCTGATCCAAGCCCAAGCGGGGGGCTGAAGAGGTCCATGATCCGGCTGAAGTCTTCATCCAAGCGGGGCAGAAGAGGTCTTCCATCCGATTGAAGTCTTCATCCAAGCGGCATCCATCCGGATCGAAGCGCAGCATCCTGAAGACCTCCACCGCGGAACATCCATCCGTGGGCCGAGCGACTGAAACGACGAATGACGGTTCCTTTAAATGAGCTCATCCAAGATGTCTCCCTCGAATTCCGATTGGCTGATAGGATTCTATCAGCCAATCGGGAATTAAGGTATGGAAATATTCTGATTGGCTGATGGAATCAGCCAATCAGAATCAAGTTCAATCCGATTGGGCTGATCCAATCAGCCAATCAGATTGAGCTTGCATTCTATTGGCTGTTCCGATCAGCCAATAGAATGCAAGCTCAATCTGATTGGCTGATTGGATCAGCCAATCGGATTGAACTTGATTCTGATTGGCTGATTCCATCAGCCAATCAGAATATTCCTACCTTAAATTCCGATTGGCTGATAGAATCCTATCAGCCAATCGGAATTCGAGGGACGCCATCTTGGTGAGACGTCATTTAAAGGAACCGTCATTCTCGTTCAGTCGTCGGCCAGGATGGATGTTCCTGCGGTGGAGGTCTTCAGGATGCTGCCGCTTTGCTCCGGATGGATGCCGATTGGATGAAGACTTCAATCGGATGAAGACCTCTTCTGCCCCGCTTGGATGAAGACTTCACCTGGATCATGGACCTCTTCAGCCGCCCGCCTTGGGCTTGGATCAGTGACATCGGAGGAGCTCTTCTGGAAGGATCGGTATGATACCCGGTGAGGTGAAGACAAGGTAGGATGATCTTCAGGGGCTTAGTGTTAGGTTTATTTAAGGGGGGTTTGGGTTAGATTAGGGGTATGTGGGTGGTGGGTTGTAATGTTGGGGGGCTTGGGTATTGTATGTTTTTTTTTACAGGCAAAAGAGCTGTATTTCCTTGGGGAATGCCCCGCAAAGGGCCCTGTTCAGGGCTGGTAAGGTAAAAGAGCTTTGAACTTTAGTAATTTAGAATAGGGGTAGGGCATTTTTTTATTTTGGGGGGCCTTTGTTATTTTATTAGGGGGCTTAGAGTAGGTGTAATTAGTTTAAAATTGTTGTAATATTTTTCTTATGTTTGTAAATATTTTTTTATTTTTTGTAACTTAGTTCTTTTTTATTTTTTGTACTTTAGCTAGTTTATTTAATTGTATTTATTTGTAGCAATTGTATTTAATTAATTTATTGATTGTGTAGTGTTAGGTTAATTGTAGATAATTGTAGTAGTTTATTTAATTAATTCATTGATAGTCTAGTGTTAGGTTTAATTGTAACTTAGGTTAGGATTTCTTTTACAGGTAAATTTGTAATTATTTTAACTATTTTAGCTATTAAATAGTTCTTAACTATTTAATAGCTATTGTACATGGTTAAAATAAATACAAAGTTACCTGTAAAATAATATTAATCTAAAATAGCTATAATATAATTATAATTTATATTGTAGCTATATTAGGATTTATTTTACAGGTAAGTATTTAGCTTTAAAATAGGAATAATTTATTTAATAAGAGTTAATTAATTTTGTTAGATTTAAATTATATTTAACTTCGGGGGGGTGTTAGTGTTAGGGTTAGACTTAGCATTAGGGGTTAATACATTTATTAGAATAGCGGTGAGCTCCAGTCGGCAGATTAGGGGGTTAATGTTTGAAGTTAGGGTGTCGGCGATGTTAGGGAGGGCAGATTAGGGGTTAATACTATTTATGATAGGGTTAGTGAGGTGGATTAGGGGTTAATAACTTTATTATAGTAGCGCTCAGGTCCGGTCGGCAGATTAGGGGGTTAATAAGTGTAGGGCAGGTGGAGGCGACGTTGTGGGGGGGCAGATTAGGGGTTAATAAATATAATATAGGGGGTCGCGTGTTAGGGCAGCAGATTAGGGGTACATAGGGATAAGGTAAGTAGCGGCGGTTTACGGAGCGGCAGATTAGGGGTTAATAATAATTGCAGGGGTCAGCGATAGCGGGGGGCGGCAGATTAGGGGTTAATAGTGTAAGGTTAGGGGGTGTTTTAGACTCGGGGTACATGTTAGAGTGTTAAGTGCAGACGTAGGGAAGGGTACCGCATTAGCAAACAATGGGGCTGCGTTAGGAGCTGATCGGCGGGCCTTTTTTGCAGGTGTTTGGTTTTTTTTCAGCTCAAACAGCCCCATTGTTTCCTATGGGGAATCGTGCACGAGCACGTTTTTAGGGCTGGCCGCGGTCCGTAAGCAACTCTGTATCGAGAGTTGAAGCTGCGTTAAAAATGCTCTAAGCTCCTTTTTTGGAGCCTAACGCAGCCTTTATGTGACTCTCAATACCAGAGTTATTTTTATGGTGCGGCCAGAAAAAAGCCGGGGCGTAGTTTTTTCGGGGTTGTTACCGACAAAACTCCAAATCTAGGCCTATATGTTTTCCCGTGCACATGCAAAGACAAATAACACTAAAACAGTGAATAACTTTTATTAGAAGCATGTTTGCCAATACATAGTATATTATAAATATGTTTCTATTAAAGAGTGTAATTCATCTATGTGCATTTACATTTTTACCAGGAATATCCCTTTAAAGGGACAGTGTAGTCCAAAATTAAACTTTCATTATTCAGATAGGACATGTAGTTTTAATCAACTTTCCAATTTACTTTATCATCAAATGTACTTTTTTCTCTCAGTATTCTTAGTTTAAAACTAAACATAGGCAGACTCATATGCTAATTTCTAAACCCTTGAGGGCTGCCTCTTATCACAGTTACATTCTGAATTTATTCTGTACATTTAACATTCATTTTGATAACTAATTTATGTAAGAAGCAATTTTGGTAATATAACGGTAAAAGTGTGCATTTATTTTATTTCCAAATACTATAGCTATTAAAATATATATATATACCGGTATATTCTATATTTTCAGTTTAAAATGTATATATTCTATATTTCAGTTTAAAATATATATTCTATATTTCAGTTTATTGGAGTTTGAAGATAGACCTAAAGTGTGCCACTTCTGACATTTTGTTCAGCTGTGTTTTTTCTAAAAATATATCTTGTTTGGTTTTCAGTCAATCCCATTTACTTGACTTCCTTTTAAACACGTCACCTGTCAAATCCAGGGTTACCCACTGATGGAAATCAGCCAAAGAAAGCATCTTCCCATTGGCCATACCTTTATGTGAATAGACCAGATGGGAACATTTAAAGAGTCTTAATGAACCTAGTTTGCACTGACACCCCTCGTTTTTGTTCTGTCACGTACACAGCTGTTGAATTGTCATTTGAGTGCAAAAAAACATGACCTTGAGATAAAAAGTAATTATGATTGTAACTGGAGGACTTTTAAAAATGACAGTTGTTTCAAATGATTTGTATTGCAGTTGCTTACAAAAGTATTTAACTCAATTAGGTATAACATTTTAACAAGCAAAACAATTGTGTGTCCTGATTTAGAATCATAATCAACAAATAATTGCTGCTTTTAATAAAACATCATGAGTAAAAAGTACACCAATTTTTCAAAAGTACATTGCATTTTTTGTTTTTTGGCTACGCTTAAAGGATTGAAAGGTAAAATTTAAATCTGCATGGGTGCATTACAATTTTAAATAGAATTATGTTTTCAATATATTTCAATTAGCAAAAATGCACTAAGTAAACTCTATTGTTTTTCCAGCAGCATACGCACATATGCTATGGGGGCCCGTTCACCAATATTCAAAGACCACACCTTTTTGAGAGTCCAGCAATAGTTTTGTATAACACAAATTAAGTCTTCTTAGATGGGAATACCCACCGTCGCCAGTCCACTGAGCTTGAATACTGGTCCACAGGACCTTGTAACATGCATGCATATGCTGCTAAACATAATAGCTTTTTACTAGAAGCATTTATGCAAACATGCTTCTATTTAATAGAGAAATGCATCTATGCACATTTCAGTTTAGACCTTTTTTTGTTTTTTGTTTAAATGTGAGATTTTGTGTTTAGTATCCCTAGTTTTACTTCTTCTTTAATATCCCTTTAAAACAACATAGTTTTTTTTCTGCGCAGACAATTGTTTAGCAAACTATCCAACAGAGGAACAGCACATTCTTTTACAATACGTTGGTTTGTATGAAATAAAATACTCTAATGGAAAGTAATGAGTAATTTATTAAATCCCATAAGAGATCACATCCATGTTATAATTAATATAAAGTCCAAAGTCTAACATCAACACCACACATGGGAATGTATATTGACCCAGGAGAGTTTACTGGTATGGTACACTGCCAACAGTATCCCACAAGCACCAAATTAATATAATCCTATTGATGGTGAGGAAAATAAATACCATTATTTACACAATTATAATAAGGTACTAACACAAATTAGCAATTTTTCATATAAAGACAACTAAAAATTAAATGGATATAAAACCCAACATCTTTCTGACAAGATTCAGAGCCTACTATTTGAAACAATGTTACAATTGACTTATTTGATCAAATTTACTTATTTATCTTTGTATCCTTTGTTAAAGTAGTAGCAATACACTATTGAGAGCTAGCTGAGCCCAATGACAAGAGACATATGTGTGCAGCTACCAATCACCAGCTAACTCTCAGTAATGCATTGGCTGTTCCTGAGCCTACCTAGGTATGCAGTACAAGAAAATGAAGCAAATTATATTACAGAAGGAAATTGTAAAGTTGTTTAAAATTGTACGCACTGTATGACTGAAATATTTGAGTTTCATGTCCCTTTAAAGGATCATTAAATATAACAGAATTGCATAATTAACAAGTTCATACTAAAAGACAATGCAGTCACATTTACTGTAAATTTTAAATGAGCAGTAGATTTTTTTTTCTGACAAATTTCAAAATTTACTTTAATTTCCAGCCCCCCTGTAGCCAATCAGCCAATCACAGACTTACATACGTATACAATATGAACTTTCACACATTATCTATAGTAGCTGGTTCCTCAGAAAGAGTGCATATAAAACAAATGTGCACAATTTGATAATATGTTGTTTAACATTGTATGCACTATATAACTGAAATATTTGAGTTTCATGTTCCTTTAAAGGATCATTAAATATAACAGAATTGCATAATTAACAAGTGTATACTAAAAGACAATGCAGTCACATTTGCTGTAAATTTTAAATGAGCAGTAGATTTTTTTTCTGACAAATTTAAAAATTTACTTCAATTTCCAGCCCCACTGTATCATATGGGATCCATCAGCCAATAACAGACTTACATACGTATACACTCCGGGTGGAGCTTGAGGGCCCCTGTTTCTGGCGAGCCTGCAGGCTCGCCAGAAACACCAGTTATGATGCTGCTCCATAACCTGTTCACCTGCTCTGAGCAGGCAGACAGACAATTGCCGCAATTCAACCCGATCAAGTAGGATTGGGTTGATTGACATCCCCTGCTGGCGGCCGTGAATCTGCAGGGGGCGGCGTTGCACCAGCAGCTCACAAGAGATGCTGGTGCAATGCTGAATACGGGGAGCGTATTGCTCTCCGCATTCAGCGAGGTCTGTCGGACCTGATCCGCACTGTCGGATCAGGTCCGACAGACCTTTGTTAAGTAGGCCCCATTATCTGTATAGCTGGTTCCTCAGAAAGTGTGCATATAAAACAAAATGTGCACAATTTGATAATATAAATATATTTTAAAGTTTTTTGTTTAATGGTAAGCTCTATCTCAATCATGAAAAAAAAAAACATTTTAGTGTCACTGTATGTGCATTTGGATACTTTGCTAGTATGCGCATGGAGAAGTAGTTGGACCCTAGCGGCATTCAGTTCTTTTTGGAGCTGGTTTTCTCCATGTGAAAATGAAACACTAAGATCTGGGCAGGTCTTAGTGTGTTGCACTTTCACATGGAGAAATCCAGCTTTGAAAAGAGTCAAATGCCGTGAGCAGCCACCTTCTTCCACATTCGGATACTAAGAAAGTATGCAAATGCACGTGCCTATATTTTATGCCTTAATACAAAATACTAGTTAACAAATAAACAGCTATAAAACACATATTGTAAATTCTTTTGAACAGAGCCCAGTCTCTGCATAGTGTGCGGCTGTGTCTGACACCTGACAAATAAAAGCTAATCACATAAACTGAACCACTGAGAAATACAGATGTCATAACAGACCACACAAGGAACAGTGTCTAGTGCACTTCAAGAGCAAAATAAGGTGATCCAACATTTATTTACATACATTATATACATAAGAACCATCTGCTCATTGTAGTCTAGTTCATATGGTATGAGATATGGCACTGAAACCATTGCCAGCCATTTACATAGGATTATACAAAAGGGCAAATCCAAAGCCCAATATCAGAAGGGGCAATGTGGCAGATTAACTTGTTGCAACATGGACAATTAAATAGTAAAGCAGCCTTTCATCTTTGTTATGTAACATATATTGCTCTATACCCTACCATCCTCCAGCAATACTTGTAACATGTATTGTATTAAGTAGTGAAATAATGGTCCATATATATACCAACACACATATACATATATACTCACACACTCATACATTCACACACACACACACACACACATATACAGACATATACTTGCACACTCATACATTTATACACACACACACACATATACAAGCACACTCATACATTAATACACACACACATACATATACAAGCACACTCATACATTTATACACACACACACATATACAAGCACATTCATACACACACACACACACACATACATACATATACAAGCACAAGCACACTCATACATTCATACACACACACATACATACATATACAAGCACACTCATACATTCATACACATATACATACATATACAAGCACACTCATACATTTATACACACACACATATACAAGCACACTCATACATTCATACACACATATACATATACAGACATATACAAGCACACTCATACATTCACACACACACACACACACATATACATACGTATACAAGCACACTCATACATTTATACACACACACATATACAAGCACATTCATACATTCATACACACACACATACATATACAGACATACATATACAGACATATACCAGCACACTCATACATTCACACACATACATATACAAGCACACTCATACATTTATACACACAGATACAAGCACACTCATACATTCATACACACACACATACATATACAGACATATACAAGCACACTCATACATTCATACACACACACATATATACATACATATACAAGCACACTCATACATTTATACACACATATACAAGCACACTCATACATTCATACACACACACACACACATACATATACATACATATACAAGCACACTCATACATTTATACACACACACATATACAAGCACACTCATACATTCATACACACACACACACATATACAAGCACACTCATACATTTATACACACACACATATACAAGCACACTCATACATTTATACACACACATATACAAGCACACTCATACATTCATACACACACACATATACAAGCACAGTCATACATTCATACACACACACATATACATACATATACAAGCACACTCATACATTCATACACACACACATATATACATACACATACAAGCACACTCATACATTTATACACACATATACAAGCACACTCATACATTCACACACACACACACACACACATACATATACATACATATACAAGCACACTCATACATTTATACACACACACATATACAAGCACACTCATACATTCATACACACACACACACATATACAAGCACACTCATACATTTATACACACACACATATACAAGCACACTCATACATTTATACACACACATATACAAGCACACTCATACATTCATACACACACACATATACAAGCACAGTCATACATTCATACACACACACATATACATACATATACAAGCACACTCATACATTTATACACACACACATATACAAGCACACTCATACATTCATACACACACACACATACATATACATACATATACAAGCACACTCATACATTTATACACACACACATATACAAGCACACTCATACATTCATACACACACACACACACACATATACAAGCACACTCATACATTCATACACACACACACACATATACATACATATACAAGCACACTCATACATTTATACACACACACATATACAAGCACAGTCATACATACATTCATACACACACACATATACATACATATACAAGCACACTCATACATTTATACACACACACATATACAAGCACACTCATACATTCATACACACACACACAGATACATACATATACAAGCACACTCATACATTTATACACACACATATAGAAGCACACTTATACATTCATACACACACACAAACACACACATATACATAGATATACAAGCACACTCATACATTTATACACACATACATATACAAGCACACTCATACATTCATACACACACACACACATATACATACATATACAAGCACACTCATACATTTATACACACACACATATACAAGCACAGTCATACATTCATACACACACACACACATATACATACATATACAAGCACACTCATACATTTATACACACACACATATACAAGCACACTCATACATTCATACACACACACACACACAGATACATACATATACAAGCACACTCATACATTTATACACACACATATAGAAGCACACTTATACATTCATACACACACACATACATATACACACATATACAAGCACACTTATACATTCATACACACACACACACATACATATACAGACATATACAAGCACACTCATACATTCATACACACACACAAACACACACATATACATACATATACAAGCACACTCATACATTTATACACACATACATATACAAGCACACTCATACATTCATACACACACACACACACATATACATACATATACAAGCACACTCATACATTTGTACACACTCATATACAAGCACACTCATACATTCACACACACATACATATACAGACATATACAAGCACACTCATAGATTCATACACACACACACATACATATACAAGCACACTCAGCATATGCTGTCAGCATTTATCGATGTGCTGCAGACTTAGACTTAGAGGTCTACAGTGTACATTTAATTTCCTGTTCTGAGAAGTAGAAAATCCACAATTTTCAAAACTTAATTTCATAAAAAGAGGAGAAATAAATAATGAAAGTATATTGCAAAGTTGTTTTACTACTCATAACTAAACATTTTATATTGAAATCTCAAGTTGTTTACAGTCCCTTTATAAAAGCCACACTAGAGCTTCTCACTTCCCAGTACCCTCTAACAATGCCTATGGAACAAATATTACTTTTTACTTTTCTAATTATCAATCCTGAGGACAATTTTCATCTCAAAACTTCTTAAAAGTTAAGTTAAATCTAAAACAATGGAGAGTACAGGAAAGATCCAATAGAGTAGCAGTTTATTTAAATAATTTACACATTTTAAAACAACAATACACTCAGTTAGAAAAAACATTGTCACTTAGAGAAGTCATTAAAGGGACATTAAACCCAAAAATGTTTTTTTCATGATTCAGATAGAGAATACAATTTTACACAACTTTCTAATTTACTTCTATTATGTGATTTGCTTCATTCTCTTGATATTCTTTCCTTAAAAGCATATCTAGATAGGCTCAGTAGCTACTGATTGGTGGCTACACATAGATGCCTTGTGTAATTGGCTGAATCATGTGCATTGCTATTTCTTCAACAAAGGATAGCTAAAGAATGAAGCAAACTAGATTACTAAAGGGAATTGGAATGCTGTTTAAATTGTATTCTCGGCCTGAATCATGAAAGAATATGTTTGGGTTTAAAGTCCCTTCAAGGCAATTTCTACTGCATACTCGTGTTACCTAGGCCCATAGTTACTCAAGCAAAGATACATCTTACACCACCCAGTAACAAATCACATACCCTACTCTTAATTAAGGTGACCAGATTTCCCAGACTCCATTTCAGGACACCTTAGAACCTAATAAGGGACACTCATAAATGTTGAGGAGGTGTAAAAAAAAACCCACTATGAAAGCCAATAGTAAAAAAAAAAAAAAACTATTGCTAAGATAAAACTGTAAGTGTTCCAGTCCCCAAATCATATCACCTGCCTCTGTCTGCCAGCACATAATGTAAGTGTATTTACATATTTCATTTAAGTAAAAGTATACTAAGATATTAACACTTACTTTTTCTGTCTTACTCATGTTTATGGTTTTACACACAGATTGTCATACTCCCTGCTCTGCAAAACTAAAAATTATATATAACACACAGGATGCCGTCAGCTGATTTTGTGGAAAGTGAAGTTGGTTCTTGTCATTTACACACTGGTACAAGAGACAGGAAACCCATTTGGGCAAATTCAGTAGAATCTGGGACAGCATAGCTTTGTCCTTTATAATAATAGGGACAGACTGGCCTCAGTGGAGGCTCCTCCATTTGTGCACAAGCGCACGTGCCCCCCTGTCAGATTGCTGAGCAAAAAGAAAAAATGTCAGATGAGAAAAAAAATAAACTGTCAGATGCTGAGAAAAAAAAATAAAAAAAATTATGCTGAATAAAATTATGCTGAATAAAATATAATTTTTTCAATGGCCCCCTATTGGAAAAATTATATTTTATTTTTTTAACCCCCAAAAATAACATTCTGCTTGTTTTCTTTTAAAAAGTAAAAAAAAAAATTGTGTGTGTCTGTTTCTTTAATACGAAACCGCACGTGCGATAGGCATGATATAGGGCTCTGTCAGTGATGCCTACGTCAGTCTGCAGGATTTGGGCCAGCCTCAAGCAATTCTAATTGATAGCTTGATCGCACACACTGAACTGTGCGAGTGGGGAGGGACAAATTCCAGCCTGTGCTCTGATAGGCTGCACCGATGACATCACCGGTCGGTGACCGGCTCCTCCCCCGATCAATCAACAACAACAGGGCCAGGCGTTCTAGAACGATTCAACAGACAAGTTCAGCCTGGCTGTGCCCGCCCCTCTCGCTCTCAGCCTCTCTGATAGGCTGCACGGTCTGCAATGAAGATGACAGATACGTCATCACCGGCTCCTCCCCGCATCAACGGCGCGAAAAATTCAGTGTTGAGTTTGCTGTTGAGCGGAGAGGAGTGAAGTAGTAGTCTGCAGCAGAACTGTACTTAACTGAACGATTAATATCTTTCTTCACTTTAAAGTCTTTATATCTATATCGATTCGATCGATACTACCAAAAAATTACTTGTCTGTCTGACCTGTTGAACAGTCAACTGTCTTGAATTACAGACTCAGTTGAACTTAGTTACACAGCAGCACTATTGTGTAATATACTAATATATTTTGAGGCTCTAGAGAGCCTAGATAGGGAGAGTTTTTAGTTAGTGGAGCAGCTTTCACTGACTTCACTTGGGCAGAATTTTTTTTTTTTAAAAATAGCTCCAGCCTCCCCTCCTGCTAGACGGTGTGGAGTCTGTGGACCTTTATAATTCTCATAATTTTTGGGGCCCTGTCCCCTGAACAGTTAGATAGTCAGTCAGTCTGTGTCAGTGTAGTAGAAAAAGACCTTTATTTTTTTAATTAGCAGCAGGCAGCAGCCAGATACTTAAATAGATTAGATCAATCATTTGATTATAGGACTAGGGGAGTGCTACTTAAAAACAACTTGCCTTTATTCTTATCTTTTAAGTATTTAGCAGATAATTAATTATATTGCAAGTTTTGCATTAGTAGATTGCAAGTTTTGAGAAAAAATGTAAAAGTTTTTTTTTTCTTTTTTTTCAACAAAAGCAGTTAATTGATTGCTGCTGCTATATTAACTGTATAATTTATTATAAAATATAAATTATTATAATTATACTAGTTAAAACACTATTTTATTTGAGAATTATTAGCAGTTTGCAGAGAGTCTCAGAGTTTTTAAAACAAATAAACAATTATATATTTTATAACAGCTTCACAGCTACTTACCTACAAGTTATAAAAGTAGTCACGGCTGCTATCTGCTGTAATTATACTAGTTAAAACTTAAAACACTATTTTAGTTTAGAATTATTAGCAGTTTGCAGAGAGTCTCAGAGTTTTTAAAACAATAATATATTTTATAACAGCTTCACAGCTACTTACCTACAGTCCTACAAGTTATATATTTTAGAACAACCGCAAAACTACTTGCCTACTAGTTTTAGACTGTAGTTCACCTTGCCCGTTGACGGCTGTCACGGCTGCTGCCTGCTGTAATTATACTAGTTAAAGTTAAAACACTATTTTAGTTTAGAATTATTAGCAGTTTGCAGAGAGTCTCAGAGTTTTTAAAACAATTATATATTTTATAACAGCTTCACAGCTACTTACCTACAGTCCTAAAAGTTATATATTTTAGAACAACCAAAAATCTACTTGCCTACTAGTTTTAGACTGTAGTTCACCTTGCCTGTTGACGGCTGTCACGGCTGCTGCCTGCTGTAATTATACTACTTAAAGTTAAAACACTATTTTAGTTTAGAATTATTAGCAGATTGCTGAGAGTCTCAGAGTTTATAAAACAATTATATATTTTATAACAGCTTCACAGCTACTTACCTACAGTCCTACAAGTTATATATTTTCGAACAACCAAAAATCTACTTGCCTACTAGTTTTAGACTGTAGTTCACCTTGCCAGTTGTTCTTTAAATCCAGGAATATATATGTTTTCATAAATGTACATTCAACATTCTTATTATTTTGCAGCTTTAATTAATCATTTGGTTAATATATATATGTTATTATATAATTTAACTGAGCAGGTAGTGTAGGCTCCTCCATTTGTGCACTGTCGCACGTGAACATGGCTGTACTGAAGAGTATGCATTCATAGATTTAAGATGTCTGTGTCCACTATGAGGAACACAGTGAGCAATGCATGGTGAGGATATGGAAGACCACAGGCACAGTTCTTGTTAAGGCCAGAAGTGTCAGGGCAAGTAAAATATCAGAGAGGGCCAGAGGCAAAGGCAAAGGATGGTGAGAACGGTCAAAAACAGCCCACAGACCACCTCCAAAGACCTGTAATACTGGGAATATTGTTGAGGGTCTCATGGATTCCACTCAATATCAGCAGATACTTGAGAATAATGTTGAGGAATCAGTCACAAACTTCAGCTGAAGTTACCCCCAGGCCGGGGCTGGATATTTCAAGAAGACGATGACCAAAAACACTGCTGGTTCAAATGGGCGGGGCCATTTGAGGGGCGTGACTTTCACAAAGGGGTGTGGCTTTTTAAATGGGTGTGGCTTGTTAAATGGGTGTGTTTTTAAAAAGGGCGTGGTTTTTCAAAGGGGTGTGTCTTTCTAATAGGGGGAGGGTCTTGTGCACCCCCATCCTAAAAATTCACCAGCCGCCACTGACTGGCCTTATTCAGTACTATGAATGATGTAATAAAACACACTAGCACCACCCCCTCTCTCTTCTCATTGACCAGCCATGAGCAATCAGGACAAAAACAAAATCCTAGATAGTTAAATAATAACAACAATAATAATAATATATATTTCTATATGACCTTGCAGGTCATATGTTTAGGGTCCAGTTTTACACAAGCATATGCTCAGGGTCCAGTTTTACACAAGTATGTGTTTAGGATCCAGATTTACACACGCATAGGGTCCAGTTTTACACAAGCATATGCTTAGGGTCCAGTTTTACACAAGAATTTGTTTAGGGTCCAGTTTTACACACGCATATGTTTAGGGTCCAGTTTTACACACGTATATGTTTAGGATCCAGTTTTACACACGCATATGTTTAGGGTCCAGTTTTACACAAGCATTTGTTTAGGGTCCAGTTTTACACAAGCATATGCTTAGGGTACAGTTTTACACACGCATATGTTTAGGGTCCAGTTTTACACACATATATGTTTAGGATCCAGTTTTACACACGCATATGTTTAGGGTCCAGTTTTACACACGCATATGTTTAGGGTCCAGTTTTACACACGTATATGTTTAGGATCCAGTTTTACACACGCATATGTTTAGGGTCCAGTTTTACACACGCATATGTTTAGGGTCCAGTTTTACACAAGCATTTGTTTAGGGTCCAGTTTTACACAAGCATATGCTTAGGGTACAGTTTTACACACGCATATGTTTAGGGTCCAGTTTTACACACGTATATGTTTAGGATCCAGTTTTATACACGCATATGTTTAGGGTCCAGTTTTACACAAGCATTTGTTTAGGGTCCAGTTTTACACAAGCATATGCTTAGGGTACAGTTTTACACACGCATATGTTTAGGGTCCAGTTTTACACAAGCATATGCTTAGGGTACAGTTTTACACACGCATATGTTTAGGGTCCAGTTTTTCACAAGCATTTGTTTAGGGTCCAGTTTTATACAAGCATATGCTTAGGGTACAGTTTTACACACACATATGTTTAGGGTACAGTTTTTCACAAGCATATGCTTATTGTCCAGTTTTACACACGTATATGTTTAGGGTCCAGTTTTACACAAGCATATGTTTAGGGTCCAGTTTTACACAAGCATGTGTTTAGGGTCTAGCATTTATTAGCATATGTTTAGGGTCCAGTTTTACACACACATATGTTTAGGGTCCAGTTTTACACAAGCATATGCTCAGGGTCCAGTTTTACACAACTATATGTTTAGGATCCAGTTTTACACAAGCATATGCTTAGGGTCCAGTTTTGCACAAGCATGTGTTTAGGATCTAGTATTTATAAGCATATGTTTAGGGTCCAGTTTTACACAAGCATAAGCATATGGTCCAGTTTTACACAAGCATTTGTTTAGAGTCCAGTTTTACACACACATATGTTTAGGGTCCAGTTTTACACAAGTATATGTTTAGGATCTAGTTTTACACACACACATGTTTAAGGTCCAGTTTTACACAAGCACTTGTTTAGGGTCCAGTTTTACACAACTATATGTTTAGGATTCAGTTTTACACAAGCATATGCTTAGGGTCCAGTTTTGCACAAGCATATGCTTAGGGTCCAGCTTTGCACAAGCATGTGTTTAGGGTCTAGTATTTATAAGCATATGTTTAGGGTCCAGTTTTACACAAGCATAAGCATATGGTCCAGTTTTACACAAGCATATGTTTAGGGTCCAGTTTTACACACACATATGTTTAGGGTCCAGTTTTACACAAGTATATGTTTAGGATCTAGTTTTACACACGCATATGTTTAAGGTCCAGTTTTACACAAGCACTTGTTTAGGGTCCAGTTTTACACAAGCATATGTTTATGGTCCAGTTTTACCCAAGCATATGCTTAGAGTCCAGTTTTACACACGCATATGTTTAAGGTTCAGTTTTACACAAGCATATGTTTAGGGTCAAGTTTTACACAAGCATATGTTTAAGGTCAAGTTTTACACAAGCATATGTTTAGGGTCAAGTTTTACACAAGCATATGTTTAGGGTCAAGTTTTACACAAGCATATGTTTAAGGTCCAGTTTTACACAAGCATTTGTTTAGGGTCCAGTTTTACACAAGCATATGCTAATTGTCCAGTTTTACACATGCATATGTTTAGGGTCCAGTTTTATACAAGCATATGCTTAGGGTCCAGTTTTGCACAAGCATATGCTTAGGGTCCAGCTTTGCACAAGCATGTGTTTAGGGTCTAGTATTTATAAGCATATGTTTAGGGTCCAGTTTTACACAAGCATAAGCATATGGTCCAGTTTTACACAAGCATATGTTTAGGGTCCAGTTTTACACACACATATGTTTAGGGTCCAGTTTCATACAAGTATATGTTTAGGATCTAGTTTTACACACGCATATGTTTAAGGTCCAGTTTTACACAAGCACTTGTTTAGGGTCCAGTTTTACACAAGCATATGTTTATGGTCCAGTTTTACCCAAGCATATGCTTAGAGTCCAGTTTTACACACGCATATGTTTAAGGTTCAGTTTTACACAAGCATATGTTTAGGGTCAAGTTTTACACAAGCATATGTTTAAGGTCAAGTTTTACACAAGCATATGTTTAGGGTCAAGTTTTACACAAGCATATGTTTAGGGTCAAGTTTTACGCAAGCATATGTTTAAGGTCCAGTTTTACACAAGCATTTGTTTAGGGTCCAGTTTTACACAAGCATATGCTAATTGTCCAGTTTTACACATGCATATGTTTAGGGTCCAGTTTTATACAAGCATATGTTTAGGGTCCTGTTTTACACAAACATATCCGTAGGGTTCCGTTTTACACACGCATATGTTTAGGGTCTAGTTTTACACAAGCATAAGTTTAGGGTCCAGTTTTACACACAAGCATATGCGTAGGGTTCAGTTTTACACAAACATATGCGTAGAGTTCAGTTTTACACAAGCATATGTTTAGGGCCCAGTTTTACACAAGCATATGCTTAGGGTCCAGTTTTACACAAGCATATGCGTAGGGTTCAGTTTTACACAAGCATATGCTTAGGGTCCAGTTTTACACACGCATATGCTTAAGGTACTGTTTTATACACATATAACATATAGCTTCAAAATCATAATAAATTATCTTTATAAAGGTAGTAAAAGAGTTACTTTATTTTCGAGCAGGAAACAATAGAGGTAACAGCTGCTGAAGTCTGGAAATCTGCAGGCCAGGGGTCAGAATAGGGTAAACATCTTTAGTTCAGGCCAAACCCGAAACACACTTGCGCAGAATTATTTTTTTTGCACACACACCACACAAACACACACTACCGCTCAAACACTCCTACTCTCGCACATACACGCTCTAACTCACACACACACCACACAAACACACACTACCGCTCAAACACTCCTACTCTCGCACATACACGCTCTAACACACACTGTCGCTCACACACACTCTAACACACGCACAAACACACACAAAGACACTCTCACACACACACTCTCTCTCTTTCACACACACATAAAGACACTCTGTGTTTCTCTCTATCATACACACACACACAAAAAAAACACACCAACTAACATACACACAGCAACACTGACACACCAAAACACAAAGACTCTCAAACACACAGATCTCAAACACACAGATACACACATTCAGATTTTACAGAAAAAAAAAACAAAGGTTTTTTCTCTTGTAAGGTGTATCCAGTCCACGGATTCATCCATTACTTGTGGGATATTCTCCTTCCCAACAGGAAGCTGCAAGAGGATCACCCACAGCAGAGCTGTCTATATAGCTCCTCCCCTAACTGCCACCTCCCAGTCATTCTCTTGCAGCTCTCGACAAGGGAAGTAGCTAGAGAGATGTGGTGCATAATGTAGTTTATCTTCAATCAAAAGTTTGTTATTTTCAAATGGTACCGGAGTTGTACTATTTTAGCCTCAGGCAGAAAGTTGAAGAAGAGTCTGCCTGTGGTATTTGATGATCTTAGCAGGTTGTAACTAAGATCCATTGCTGTTCTCACACATAACTGAAGAGATGGGTAACTTCAGCTGGGGGAATAGCGTGCAGGGTCTCCTGCTCTGAGGTATGTGCAGTTTTAAATTTTTCTAGAGAAATGAATATGCTAGAAAATGCTGACAATACCGGATTTATTTAAGGTAAGCCTGATTACAGTCATTTAATAACGACTGGTATCATTCTTGCTGTAAAGGGTAATATTTTTATTATTTACTCACATTACTGTATAGATATAACGTTTGCTTGAAGTGTATAAACGTTTATTACATATTGGTAATAAAACTTTATTCTGGGGTCCAGTTTTTTCCACATGGCTGTCTAGATTTTGCCTAGGGATAGTTTTTTAAGGCCCTCTCACTGTGAGTAAAGGTTGGGAGGGGCCTATTTTCGCGCCTAAATTGCGCATTAGTTTTTGCAGATTGAGACATCCAGCTTCCCTGAAGGAGCCCCCTGAACATTTAGGACCTCTCCTAAATAGGGACAGATTGGCCTTATTCAGTACTATGAATGATGTAATAAAACACACTAGCACCCACCCCCTCTCTCTTCTCATTGACCAGCCATGAGCAATCAGGACAAAAACAAAATCCTAGATAGTTAAATAATAACAACAATAATAATAATATATATTTCTATATGACCTTGCAGGTCATATGTTTAGGGTCCAGTTTTACACAAGCATATGCTCAGGGTCCAGTTTTACACAAGTATGTGTTTAGGATCCAGATTTACACACGCATAGGGTCCAGTTTTACACAAGCATATGTTTAGGGTCCAGTTTTACACAAGCATATGCTTAGGGTCCAGTTTTACACAAGAATTTGTTTAGGGTCCAGTTTTACACACGCATATGTTTAGGGTCCAGTTTTACACAAGTATATGTTTAGGATCCAGTTTTACACACGCATATGTTTAGGGTCCAGTTTTACACACACATATGTTTAGGGTCCAGTTTTACACAAGCATTTGTTTAGGGTCCAGTTTTACACAAGCATATGCTTAGGGTACAGTTTTACACACGCATATGTTTAGGGTCCAGTTTTACACAAGCATATGCTTAGGGTACAGTTTTACACACGCATATGTTTAGGGTCCAGTTTTTCACAAGCATTTGTTTAGGGTCCAGTTTTATACAAGCATATGCTTAGGGTACAGTTTTACACACACATATGTTTAGGGTACAGTTTTTCACAAGCATACGCTTATTGTCCAGTTTTACACACGTATATGTTTAGGGTCCAGTTTTACACAAGCATATGTTTAGGGTCCAGTTTTACACAAGCATGTGTTTAGGGTCTAGTATTTATTAGCATATGTTTAGGGTCCAGTTTTACACACACATATGTTTAGGGTCCAGTTTTACACAAGCATATGCTCAGGGTCCAGTTTTACACAACTATATGTTTAGGATCCAGTTTTACACAAGCATATGCTTAGGGTCCAGTTTTGCACAAGCATGTGTTTAGGATCTAGTATTTATAAGCATATGTTTAGGGTCCAGTTTTACACAAGCATAAGGTCAAGTTTTACACAAGCATTTGTTTAGAGTCCAGTTTTACACACACATATGTTTAGGGTCCAGTTTTACACAAGTATATGTTTAGGATCTAGTTTTACACACACACATGTTTAAGGTCCAGTTTTACACAAGCACTTGTTTAGGGTCCAGTTTTACACAACTATATGTTTAGGATTCAGTTTTACACAAGCATATGCTTAGGGTCCAGTTTTGCACAAGCATATGCTTAGGGTCCAGCTTTGCACAAGCATGTGTTTAGGGTCTAGTATTTATAAGCATATGTTTAGGGTCCAGTTTTACACAAGCATAAGCATATGGTCCAGTTTTACACAAGCATATGTTTAGGGTCCAGTTTTACACACACATATGTTTAGGGTCCAGTTTTACACAAGTATATGTTTAGGATCTAGTTTTACACACGCATATGTTTAAGGTCCAGTTTTACACAAGCACTTGTTTAGGGTCCAGTTTTACACAAGCATATGTTTATGGTCCAGTTTTACCCAAGCATATGCTTAGAGTCCAGTTTTACACACGCATATGTTTAAGGTTCAGTTTTACACAAGCATATGTTTAGGGTCAAGTTTTACACAAGCATATGTTTAAGGTCCAGTTTTACACAAGCATTTGTTTAGGGTCCAGTTTTACACAAGCATATGCTAATTGTCCAGTTTTACACATGCATATGTTTAGGGTCCAGTTTTATACAAGCATATGTTTAGGGTCCTGTTTTATACAAACATATCTGTAGGGTTCCATTTTACACACGCATATGTTTAGGGTCTAGTTTTACACAAGCATAAGTTTAAGGTCCAGTTTTATACACAAGCATATGCGTAGGGTTCAGTTTTACACAAACATATGCGTAGAGTTCAGTTTTACACAAGCATATGTTTAGGGTCCAGTTTTACACAAGCATACGGTATGCTTAGGGTCCAGTTTTACACAAGCATATGCGTAGGGTTCAGTTTTACACAAGTATATGCTTAGGGTTCAGTTTTACACAAGCATATGCTTAGGGTACAGTTTTACACACGCATATGTTTAGGGTCCAGTTTTACACAAGCATATGCTTAGGGTACAGTTTTACACACGCATATGCTTAGGGTCCAGTTTTACACAAGCATATGTTTAGGAACTAGTATTACACACGCATATGCTTAAGGTACTGTTTTATACACATATAACATACGTATAGTTTCAAAATCATAATAAATTATCTTTATAAAGGTAGTAAAAGAGTATGCTTAGGGTCCAGTTTTACACAAGCATATGCGTAGGGTTCAGTTTTACACAAGCATATGCTTAGGGTACAGTTTTACACACGCATATGTTTAGGGTCCAGTTTTACACAAGCATATGCTTAGGGTACAGTTTTACACACGCATATGTTTAGGGTCCAGTTTTTCACAAGCATTTGTTTAGGGTCCAGTTTTATACAAGCATATGCTTAGGGTACAGTTTTACACACACATATGTTTAGGGTACAGTTTTTCACAAGCATATGCTTATTGTCCAGTTTTACACACGTATATGTTTAGGGTCCAGTTTTACACAAGCATATGTTTAGGGTCCAGTTTTACACAAGCATGTGTTTAGGGTCTAGTATTTATTAGCATATGTTTAGGGTCCAGTTTTACACACACATATGTTTAGGGTCCAGTTTTACACAAGCATATGCTCAGGGTCCAGTTTTACACAACTATATGTTTAGGATCCAGTTTTACACAAGCATATGCTTAGGGTCCAGTTTTGCACAAGCATGTGTTTAGGATCTAGTATTTATAAGCATATGTTTAGGGTCCAGTTTTACACAAGCATAAGGTCAAGTTTTACACAAGCATTTGTTTAGAGTCCAGTTTTACACACACATATGTTTAGGGTCCAGTTTTACACAAGTATATGTTTAGGATCTAGTTTTACACACACACATGTTTAAGGTCCAGTTTTACACAAGCACTTGTTTAGGGTCCAGTTTTACACAACTATATGTTTAGGATTCAGTTTTACACAAGCATATGCTTAGGGTCCAGTTTTGCACAAGCATATGCTTAGGGTCCAGCTTTGCACAAGCATGTGTTTAGGGTCTAGTATTTATAAGCATATGTTTAGGGTCCAGTTTTACACAAGCATAAGCATATGGTCCAGTTTTACACAAGCATATGTTTAGGGTCCAGTTTTACACACACATATGTTTAGGGTCCAGTTTTACACAAGTATATGTTTAGGATCTAGTTTTACACACGCATATGTTTAAGGTCCAGTTTTACACAAGCACTTGTTTAGGGTCCAGTTTTACACAAGCATATGTTTATGGTCCAGTTTTACCCAAGCATATGCTTAGAGTCCAGTTTTACACACGCATATGTTTAAGGTTCAGTTTTACACAAGCATATGTTTAGGGTCAAGTTTTACACAAGCATATGTTTAAGGTCCAGTTTTACACAAGCATTTGTTTAGGGTCCAGTTTTACACAAGCATATGCTAATTGTCCAGTTTTACACATGCATATGTTTAGGGTCCAGTTTTATACAAGCATATGTTTAGGGTCCTGTTTTATACAAACATATCTGTAGGGTTCCATTTTACACACGCATATGTTTAGGGTCTAGTTTTACACAAGCATAAGTTTAAGGTCCAGTTTTATACACAAGCATATGCGTAGGGTTCAGTTTTACACAAACATATGCGTAGAGTTCAGTTTTACACAAGCATTTGTTTAGGGTCCAGTTTTACACAAGCATACTGTATGCTTAGGGTCCAGTTTTACACAAGCATATGCGTAGGGTTCAGTTTTACACAAGCATATGCTTAGGGTCCAGTTTTACACAAGCATATGTTTAGGAACTAGTATTACACACGCATATGCTAAGGAACCAGTTTTACACACGCATATGCTTAAGGTACTGTTTTATACACATATAACATACGTATAGTTTCAAAATCATAATAAATTATCTTTATAAAGGTAGTAAAAGAGTTACTTTATTTTCGAGCAGGAAACATTAGAGGTAACAGCTGCTGAAGTCTGGAAATCTGCAGGCCAGGGGTCAGAATAGGGTAACCATCTTTAGTTCAGGCCAAACCCGAAACACACTTGCGCAGAATTATTTTTTTTGCACACACACCACATAAACACACACTACTGCTCAAACACTCCTACTCTCGCACATACACGCTCTAACTCACACACACACCACACAAACACACACTACCGCTCAAACACTCCTACTCTCGCACATACACGCTCTAACACACACTGTCGCTCACACACACTCTAACACACGCACAAACACACACAAAGACACTCTCACACACACACTCTCTCTCTTGCACACACACATAAAGACACTCTGTGTTTCTCTCTATCATACACACACACAAAGAAAACACACCAACTAACATACACACAGCAACACTGACACACCAAAACACAAAGACTCTCAAACACACAGATCTCAAACACACAGATACACACATTCAGATTTTACAGAAAAAAAAACAAAGGTTTTTTCTCTTGTAAGGTGTATCCAGTCCACGGATTCATCCATTACTTGTGGGATATTCTCCTTCCCAACAGGAAGCTGCAAGAGGATCACCCACAGCAGAGCTGTCTATATAGCTCCTCCCCTAACTGCCACCTCCCAGTCATTCTCTTGCAGCTCTCGACAAGGGAAGTAGCTAGAGAGATGTGGTGCATAATGTAGTTTATCTTGAATCAAAAGTTTGTTATTTTCAAATGGTACCGGAGTTGTACTATTTTAGCCTCAGGCAGAAAGTTGAAGAAGAGTCTGCCTGTGGCTGACAATACCGGATTTATTTAAGGTAAGCCTGATTACAGTGATTTAATAACGTCTGGTATCATGCTTGCTGTAAAAGGTAATATTTTTATTATTTACTCACATTACTGTATAGATATAACGTTTGCTTGAAGTGTATAAACGTTTATTACATATTGGTAATAAAACTTTATTCTGGGGTCCAGTTTTTTCCACATGGCTGTCTAGATTTTGCCTAGGGATAGTTTTTTAAGGCCCTCTCACTGTGAGTAAAGGTTGGGAGGGGCCTATTTTCGCGCCTAAATTGCGCATTAGTTTTTGCAGATTGAGACATCCAGCTTCCCTGAAGGAGCCCCCTGAACATTTAGGACCTCTCTAAAGGGTTTTTGTGCCTTCCAAAGTCGTTGTATGGGCAGGTAGGGCCACAGTAGAGCTGTGGAAGTTTGTTGTGACTGTTTAAAAACGTTTATATCGTTTTTTTGATCTGGTTTTGAAACTAAGGGGTTAATCATCCATTTGCAAGTGGGTGCAATGCTCTTTCAGCCTATTATACACACTGTAAAAATTTTGTAAGATTTAATGCTTTTTTCACTGTTTTGCAGTTTCTGTGTTTGTTTTTTTCTCTTAAAGGCAGAGTACCGTTTTTATTTTTTGCTTGTTCACAGTTATTAAAGTGTTTTCCAAGCCTGCTGGTCTCATTACTAGTCTGTTTAAACATGTCTGACATAGAGGAAACTCATTGTTCATTATGTTTAGAAGCCATTGTGGAACCCCCTCTTAGAATGTGTACCAAATGCACTGATTTTACTATAGATTACAAAGACCATATTTTGGCTTTAAAAAATTTATCACCAGAAGAAATTGACAAGGAGGAAGTTATGCCGTCTAACTCTCCCCACATGTCAGATCCTATAAATCCCGCTCAGGGGACGCCTAGTACATCTAGCGTGCCCATTGCGTATACCTTGCAAGACATGGCGGCAGTTATGAATCATACCCTTACAGAGGTATTATCTAAACTGCCAGGATTGCAAGGAAAGCGAGACAGCTCTGGGACTAGAATAAATACAGAGCTCTCTGACGCTTTAGTAGCTATGTCTGATACACCCTCATATTATACTGAAGCTGAAGCAGGGGAGCTTCAATCTGTGGGTGATTTTTCTGATTCAGGGAAGATACTTCAATCTTATTCTGATATGTCTACATTTAAATTTAAGCTTGAACACCTCCGCGTATTGCTCAGGGAGGTTTTAGCAACTCTGGATGTCTGTGACACTATTGTAGTCCCAGAGAAATTATGTAGATTCGATAAATACTATGCAGTACCTACTTACACTGATGTTTTTCCAATCCCTAAAAGGTTTTCTGGGATAGACCAGGTTTACCGTTCTCTCCCCCTCCTGTTTTTAAAAAGATGTTTCCTATAGACGCCGCTACACGAGACTTATAGCAGACGGTCCCTAAGGTGGAGGGAGCAGTTTCTACTCTAGCTAAGCGTACCACTATCCCTGTCGAGGACAGTTGTGCTTTTCTAGATCCAATGGATAAAAAATTAGAGGGTTACCTTAAGAAAATTTTTATTCAACAAGGTTTTATTCTCCAGCCTCTTGCATGCATTGCCCCAGTCACTGCTGCCGCGGCTTTCTGGTTTGAGTCCCTAGAGGAGGCTCTACAGGTTGAAATCCTGTTGGAAGATATTATTGACAAGCTTAGGGCCCTTAAGCTAGCCAATTCATTTGTTTCTGATGCCGTTGTTCATTTAACCAAGCTAACGGCTAAAAATTCAGGTTTTGCTATTCAGGCGCGTAGGGCGCTATGGCTTAAATCTTGGTCAGCTGAGGTGACTTCAAAGTCTAAACTTCTCAACATTCCCTTCAAAGGGCAGACCCTATTCGGGCCTGGACTGAAGGAGATCATTTCTGACATCACTGGAGGAAAAGGTCATGCCCTTCCTCAAGACAGGTCCAACAAATTAAGGACCAAACAGTCTAGTTTTCGGCCCTTTCGAAACTTCAAGAGTGGCGCAGCTACAACTTCCTCTAACACAAAACAAGAGGGAACTTTTGCCCAGTCTAAGCCGGTCTGGAGACCTAACCAGACTTGGAACAAGGGGAAACAGGCCAAAAAGCCTGCTGCTGCCTCTAAGACAGCATGAAGGAGCAGCCCCCGATACGGACACGGATCTAGTAGGGGGCAGACTCTCTCTCTTCGCCCAGGCTTGGGCAAGAGATGTCCAGGATCCCTGGGCATTGGAAATTGTGTCCAAGGGTTATCTTCTGGAATTCAAAACCTCTCCCCCAAAAGGGAGATTTCATCTCTCACTTTTATCTGCAAATCAGATAAAGAGAGAGGCATTCTTACATTGTGTTCAAGACCTCCTAATTATGCGAGTGATCCACCCAGCTCCGCAGGAGGAACAGGGTCAGGGCTTTTATTCAAATCTGTTTGTAGTTCCCAAGAAAGAGGGAACATTCAGACCAATCTTAGATCTCAAGATCTTAAACAAATTCCTCAGAGTTCCATCCTTCAAGATGGAGACTATTCTAACCATCCTTCCTATGATCCAGGAAAGGCACTACCAGTTTGTGGCTCTTCCCTTCGGGTTGGCCACGGCACCAAGAAACTTTACAAAGGTTCTAGGGTCCCTTCTAGCGGTCCTAAGGCCGCGGGGTATAGCAGTAGCCCCTTACTTAGACGACATTCTGATACAGGCGTCGACTTTTCAAGTTGCCAGGTCCCACACAGACATTGTTCTGACATTTCTGAGGTCCCATGGGTGGAAGGTGAACGAAGAAAAGAACTCTCTATCACCTCTAACAAAAGTTTCATTCCTAGGGACTCTGATAGATTCGGTTGAAATGAAGATTTACCTAACGAAGGCCAGATTGTCAAAAATTCTAGACTCTTGCCGTGTTCTTTATTCCACTTCTCGTCCTTCAGTGGCTCGGTGTATGGAAGTAATCGGTTTAATGGTAGCGGCAATGGACATAGTACCGTTTGCCCGCCTACATCTCAGACCGCTGCAACTTTGCATGTTCAGTCAGTGGAATGGGGATTACACAGATTTGTCCCCTCTACTAAATCTGGATCAAGAAAACAGGGATTCTCTTCTCTGGTGGCTATCTCAGGTCCATCTGTCCAAGGGGATGAGCTTCCGCAGGCCAGATTGGACTATAGTAACGACAGATGCCAGCCTTCTGGGCTGGGGTGCTGTCTGGAACTCCCTGAAGGCTCAGGGCTCGTGGACTCAGGAGGAGGCTCTCCTTCCAATAAACATTCTGGAATTAAGAGCGATATTCAATGCTCTTCAGGCTTGGCCTCAGCTAGCTGTGGTCAGGTTCATCAGATTTCAGTGGGACAACATCACGACTGTAGCCTATATCAACCATCAGGGGGGAACATGGAGCCCCCTGGCAATGTTGGAGGTTTCAAAGATAATTCTATGGGCAGAGGTTCACTCTTGCCATCTCTCAGCTATCCATATCCCAGGAGTAGAGAACTGGGAGGCGGATTTTCTAAGTCGGCAGACTTTTCATCCGGGGGAGTGGGAGCTCCATCCGGAGGTATTTGCCCAGCCGATTCAACTATGGGGCAAACCAGAACTGGATCTCATGGCGTCTCGTCAGAACGCCAAACTTCCCTGTTACGAGTCCAGGTCAAGGGATCCCCAGGCAGCGCTGATAGATGCTCTAGCAGCGCCCTGGTCCTTCAGCCTGGCTTATGTGTTTCCACCGTTTCCTTTGCTCCGTCGGCTGATTGCCAAGATCAAGCAGGAGAGAGCTTCGGTGATTTTGATAGCCCCTACGTGGCCACACAGGACTTGGTATGCAGATCTGGTGGACATGTCATCCTTTCCACCATGGACTGTGCCGCTGAGGCAGGACCTTCTACTTCAAGGTCCCTTCAAACATCCAAATCTAATTTCTCTGCATCTGACTGCTTGGAGATTGAACGCTTGATTTTATCAAAGCGTGGTTTTTCCGAGTCGGTCATTGATACCTTAATTCAGGCTCGAAAGCCTGTCACCAGGAAAATCTATCATAAGATATGGTGTAAATATCTTCATTGGTGTGAATCCAAGGGTTACTCATGGAGTAAAGTCAGGATTCCCAGGATATTGTCTTTTCTCCAAGAAGGATTGGAGAAGGGGTTGTCAGCTAGTTCCTTAAAGGGATAGATTTCTGCTCTGTCTATTCTTTTGCACAAGCGTCTGGCGGATGTTCCAGACGTTCAGGCGTTTTGTCAGGCTTTAGTTAGAATCAAGCCTGTGTTTAAACCTGTTGCTCCGCCATGGAGTTTAAATTTAGTTCTTAAAGTTCTTCAAGGGGTTCCGTTTGAACCACTGCATTCCATAGATATCAAGCTTTTATCTTGGAAAGTTCTGTTCTTGGTAGCTATCTCTTTGGCTCGAAGAGTTTCAGAGTTATCTGCCTTACAGTGTGATTCCCGTTATCTGATCTTCCATGCAGATAAGGTAGTGTTGCGTACCAAACCTGGGTTTCTTCCTAAGGTGGTATCTAATAAGAATATCAATCAGGAGATTGTTGTTCCATCATTGTGCCCTAATCCTTCTTCAAAGAAGGAACGTCTATTACACAATCTTGACGTGGTTCGTGCTTTAAAGTTTTATTTACAAGCTACTAAAGATTTTCGTCAAACATCTGCATTGTTTGTTGTCTACTCTGGACAGAGGAAAGGCCAAAAGGCTTCTGCAACTTCTCTTTCCTTTTGGTTAAGAAGTATAATCCGCTTAGCTTATGAGACTGCTGGCCAGCAGCCTCCTGTAAGAATTACAGCTCATTCCACTAGAGCAGTGGCTTCCACATGGGCTTTTAAAAATGAGGCTTCTGTTGAACAGATTTGTAAGGCGGCGACTTGGTCTTCCGTCCATACATTTTCTAAATTCTACAAATTTGATACTTTTGCTTCTTCGGAGGCTATTTTTGGGAGAAAGGTCTTACAGGCAGTGGTGCCTTCCGTTTAAGCACCTGCCTTGTTCCTCCCTTCATCTGTGTCCTATAACTTTGGTATTGGTATCCCACAAGTAATGGATGAATCCGTGGACTGGATACACCTTACAAGAGAAAATAAAATTTATGCTTACCTGATAAATTTATTTCTCTTGTGGTGTATCCAGTCCACGGCCCGCCCTGTCATTTTAAGGCAGGTGTTTTTTAAATTTTTAAACTACAGTCACCACTGCACCCTATAGTTTCTCCTTTCTCTTGCTTGTCTTCGGTCGAATGACTGGGAGGTGGCAGTTAGGGGAGGAGCTATATAGACAGCTCTGCTGTGGGTGATCCTCTTGCAGCTTCCTGTTGGGAAGGAGAATATCCCACAAGTAATGGATGAATCCGTGGACTGGATACACCACAAGAGAAATAAATTTATCAGGTAAGCATAAATTTTGTTTTTTTTATTTCTTTTCAATTTGTCCTTATTGAAATCACCACAAACAACCAGGCAGATTGATGAATACCAAGGACATGAGGGATATTTAGCTATATACAGAGGACATGACAGGCTGATAAACGCATACTGAGGGATAACAAATATACAATATCTCACAAAAGTGAATACACCCCTCACATTAATTTACGTTTATCATCAAATTTGCTTTTTTCTCTTGGTATTCTTAGTTTAAACTAAACATAGGTAGGCTCATATGCTAATTTCTAAGCCTTTGAGGGATGCCCCTTATCACATGCTTTTTAAATCTCTTTTCAACACAAAGAGACAGAAAGTACATGTGGGCCATATAGATAACACTGTGTTCAGGCACAGGGGGTTATTTAAGATTTAGCACAAAACAATGCTTAATTTAAGACAATAGATAATAAACAGTCACAGTCATGTGATCAGGGGGCTGGAAGAAGGTTCCTAGATACAAGGTAATCAGAGAGGTAAAAAGTGTATTAATATAACTGTGTTGGTTATGCAAAACTGGGGAATGGGTAATAAAGGGATTATATATCTTTTAAAACAATAACAATTCTATGGTAGACTGTCCCTTTAAGTGTACAGCTTGTATAACAGTGTCAATTTGCTGTTTTTGCACACACAAACACACACTACCACTCAAACACTCCTACTCTCGCACATACACGCTCTAACTCACACACACACACACTCGCTCACACACACACTCTAACACGTGCACAAACACACACATAAAGACACTCTCTCACACACACACTCTCTCTCTCTTGCACACCCACATAAAGACACTCTGGCCTAGATTTAGAGTTCGGCGGTAGCCGTCAAAACCAGCGTTAGAGGCTCCTAACGCTGGTTTTGGGCGCCCGCTGGTATTTGGAGTCAGTGATTAAAGGGTCTAACGCTCACTTTACAGCCGCGACTTTTCCATACCGCAGATCCCCCTACGCCATTTGCGTAGCCTATCTTTTCAATGGGATCTTTCTAACGCTGGTATTTAGAGTCGTTTCTGCAGTGAGCGTTAGAGCTCTAACGACAAGATTCCAGCCGCCTGAAAATAGCAGGAGTTAAGAGCTTTCTGGCTAACGCCGGTTTATAAAGCTCTTAACTACTGTACCCTAAAGTACACTAACACCCATAAACTACCTATGTACCCCTAAACCGAGGTCCCCCCACATCGCCGCAACTCGATTAAAAATTTTAACCCCTAATCTTCCGACCGCCACCTACGTTATACTTATGTACCCCTAATCTGCTGCCCCTAACCCCGCCGACCCCTATATTACATTTATTAACCCCTAATCTGCCCCCCACAACATCGCCGCCAGCTACTTAAAATAATTAACCCCTAATCTTCCGACCGCAAAGCGCCGCCACCTACGTTATCCCTATGTACCCCTAATCTGCTGCCCTAACATCGCCGACCCCTATATTATATTTATTACCCCCTAATCTGCCCCCCACAACGTCGCCGACACCTGCCTACACTTATTAACCCCTAATCTGCCGAGCGGACCGCACCGCTACTATAATAAAGTTATTAACCCCTAATCCGTCTCACTAACCCTATCATAAATAGTATTAACCCCTAATCTGCCCTCCCTAACATCGCCGACACCTACCTTCAATTATTAACCCCTAATCTTCCGATCGGAGCTCACCGCTATTCTAATAAATGTATTAACCCCTAAAGCTAAGTCTAACCCTAACACTAACACCCCCCTAACTTAAATATAATTTACATATAACGAAATAAATTAACTCTTATTAAATAAATGATTCCTATTTAAAGCTAAATACTTACCTGTAAAATAAATCCTAATATAGCTACACTATAAATTATAATTATATTATAGCTATTTTAGGATTAATATTTATTTTACAGGCAACTTGGTATTTATTTTAACCAGGTACAATAGCTATTAAATAGTTAAGAACTATTTAATAGCTACCTAGTTAAAATAATAACAAAATTACCTGTAAAATAAATCCTAACCTAAGATATAATTAAACCTAACACTACCCTATCAATAAAATAATTAAATAAACTACCTACAATTACCTACAATTAACCTAACACTACACTATCAATAAATTAAATAAACACAATTGCTACAAATAAGTACAATTAAATAAACTAGCTAAAGTACAAAAAATAAAAAAGAACTAAGTTACAGAAAATAAAAAAATATTTACAAACATAAGAAAAATATTACAACAATTTTAAACTAATTACACCTACTCTAAGCCCCCTAATAAAATAACAAAGCCCCCCAAAATAATAAATTCCCTACCCTATTCTAAATTTAAAAAGTTACAAGCTCTTTTACCTTACCAGCCCTGAACAGGGCCCTTTGCGGGGCATGCCCCAAGAAGTTCAGCTCTTTTGCCTGTAAAAGAAAACATACAATACCCCCCCCCAACATTACAACCCACCACCCACATACCCCTAATCTAACCCAAACCACCCTTAAATAAACCTAACACTAAGCCCCTGATGATCTTCCTACCTTGTCTTCACCATGCCAGGTTCACCGATCCGTCCTGGCTCCAAGATCTTCATCCAACCCAAGCGGGGGCTAGACATCCACTGAAGAAGTCCAGAAGAGGGTCCAAAGTCTTCCTCCTATCCGGCAAGAAGAGGACATCCGGACCGGCAAACATCTTCTCCAAGCGGCATCTTCGATCTTCTTCCATCCGGTGCGGAGCGGGTCCATCTTGAAGCAGGCGACGCGGATCCATCCTCTTCTTCCGATGTCTCCCGACGAATGACGGTTCCTTTAAGGGACGTCATCCAAGATGGCGTCCCTCGAATTCCGATTGGCTGATAGGATTCTATCAGCCAATCGGAATTAAGGTAGGAATTTTCTGATTGGCTGATGGAATCAGCCAATCAGAATCTAGTTCAATCTGATTGGCCGATCCAATCAGCCAATCAGATTGAGCTCGCATTCTATTGGCTGATCGGAACAGCCAATAGAATGCGAGCTCAATCTGATTGGCTGATTGGATCAGCCAATCGGATTGAACTTGATTCTGATTGGCTGATTCCATCAGCCAATCAGAAAATTCCTACCTTAATTCCGATTGGCTGATAGAATCCTATCAGCCAATCGGAATTCGAGGGACGCCATCTTGGATGACGTCCCTTAAAGGAACCGTCATTCGTCGGGAGACATCGGAAGAAGAGGATGGATCCGCGTCGCCTGCTTCAAGATGGACCCGCTCCGCACCGGATGGAAGAAGATCGAAGATGCCGCTTGGAGAAGATGTTTGCCGGTCCGGATGTCCTCTTCTTGCCGGATAGGAGGAAGACTTTGGACCCTCTTCTGGACTTCTTCAGTGGATGTCTAGCCCCCGCTTGGGTTGGATGAAGATCTTGGAGCCAGGACGGATCGGTGAACCTGGCATGGTGAAGACAAGGTAGGAAGATCATCAGGGGCTTAGTGTTAGGTTTATTTAAGGGTGGTTTGGGTTAGATTAGGGGTATGTGGGTGGTGGGTTGTAATGTTGGGGGGGGGGTATTGTATGTTTTCTTTTACAGGCAAAAGAGCTGAACTTCTTGGGGCATGCCCCGCAAAGGGCCCTGTTCAGGGCTGGTAAGGTAAAAGAGCTTGTAACTTTTTAAATTTAGAATAGGGTAGGGAATTTATTATTTTGGGGGGCTTTGTTATTTTATTAGGGGGCTTAGAGTAGGTGTAATTAGTTTAAAATTGTTGTAATATTTTTCTTATGTTTGTAAATATTTTTTTATTTTCTGTAACTTAGTTCTTTTTTATTTTTTGTACTTTAGCTAGTTTATTTAATTGTACTTATTTGTAGCAATTGTGTTTATTTAATTTATTGATAGTGTAGTGTTAGGTTAATTGTAGGTAATTGTAGGTAGTTTATTTAATTATTTTATTGATAGGGTAGTGTTAGGTTTAATTATATCTTAGGTTAGGATTTATTTTACAGGTAATTTTGTTATTATTTTAACTAGGTAGCTATTAAATAGTTCTTAACTATTTAATAGCTATTGTACCTGGTTAAAATAAATACCAAGTTGCCTGTAAAATAAATATTAATCCTAAAATAGCTATAATATAATTATAATTTATAGTGTAGCTATATTAGGATTTATTTTACAGGTAAGTATTTAGCTTTAAATAGGAATCATTTATTTAATAAGAGTTAATTTATTTCGTTATATGTAAATTATATTTAAGTTAGGGGGGTGTTAGTGTTAGGGTTAGACTTAGCTTTAGGGGTTAATACATTTATTAGAATAGCGGTGAGCTCCGATCGGAAGATTAGGGGTTAATAATTGAAGGTAGGTGTCGGCGATGTTAGGGAGGGCAGATTAGGGGTTAATACTATTTATGATAGGGTTAGTGAGACGGATTAGGGGTTAATAACTTTATTATAGTAGCGGTGCGGTCCGCTCGGCAGATTAGGGGTTAATAAGTGTAGGCAGGTGTCGGTGACGTTGTGGGGGGCAGATTAGGGGTTAATAAATATAACATAGGGGTCGGCGATGTTAGGGCAGCAGATTAGGGGTACATAGGGATAACGTAGGTTGCGGCGGTTTACGGAGCGGAAGATTAGGGGTTAAAACTGTAATGCAGGGGTCAGCGATAGCGGGGGCGGAAGATTAGGGGTTAATAAGTGTAAGGTTAGGGGTGTTTAGACTTGGGGTTCATGTTAGGGTGTTAGGTGCAGACGTAGGAAGTGTTTCCCCATAGGAAACAATGGGGCTGCGTTAGGAGCTGAACGCTGCTTTTTTGCAGGTGTTAGGTTTTTTTTTCAGCTCAAACAGTCCCATTGTTTCCTATGGGAGAATCGTGCACGAGCACGTTTTTGAGGCTGGCCGCGTCCGTAAGCAACTCTGGTATCGAGAGTTGCATTTGCGGTAAAAATGCCCTACGCTCCTTTTTTGGAGCCTAACGCAGCATTTGTTTTAACTCTCGATACCAGAGTTAAATTTATGGTGCGGCCAGAAAAAAGCCCGCGGAGCGTTAACAGCCCTTTTACCGCCGAACTCTAAATCTAGGCCTCTGTGTTTCTCTCTATCATACACACACACAAAAGACACACCGACTAACATACACACAATAACACTGACACACTCACACACAAACACTCTCAAATACACAGATACACACATTCAGATTTTACAGAAAAAAACAAAGTTTTTTTTTTTCTTTTCAATTTATCCTTATTGAAATCACCACAAACAACCAGGCAGATAGATGAATACCACGGACATGAGAGATATTTAGCTGTATACAGAGGACATGACAGGCTGATAACCACATACTGAGGGATGACAAATATACAGTATCTCACAAAAGTGAGTACACCCCTCACATTTTTGTAAATATTTTGGTATATGATAACACTGAAGAAATGACACTTTGCTACAATGTAAAGTATTAAGTGTACAGCTTGTATAACAGTGTAAATTTGCTGTCCCCTCAAAATAACTCAACACACAGCCATTAATGTCTAAACCGTTGGTAACAAAAGTGAGTACACTCCTATGTGGAAATGTCCAAATTGGGCCCAAAGTGTCAATATTTTGTGTGGTCACCATTATTTTACAGCACTGCCTTAACCCTCTTGGGCATGGAGTTCACTAGAGCTTCACAGGTTGCCACTGGAGTCCTCTTCCACTCCTCCATGACGACATCACAGTGCTGGTGGATGTTAGAGACCTTGCGCTCTCCCACCTTCCGTTTGAGGATGCCCCACAGATGCTTAATAGGGTTTAGGTCTGGAGACATGCTTGGCCAGTCCATCACCTTTACCCTCAGCTTCTTTAGCAAGGCAGTGGTCGTCTTGGAGGTGTGTTAGGGGTCGTTATCATGTTGGAATACTGCCCTGCGGCCCAGTCTCTGAAGGGAGGGGATCATGCTCTGCTTCAGTATGTCACAGTACATGTTAGCATTCATGGTTCCCTCAATGAACTGTAGCTCCCCAGTGCCGGCAGTACTCATGCAGGCCCAGACCATGACACTCCCGCCACCATGCTTGACTGTAGGCAAGACACACTTGTCTTTGTACTCCTCATCTGGTTGCTGCCACACACACACTTGACACCATCTGAACCAAATAAGTTTATCTTGGTCTCTTAGGACCACACAACATGGTTCCAGTAATCCATGTCCTTAGTCTGCTTGTCTTCAGCAAACTGTTTGCGGGCTTTCTTGCGCATCATCTTTAGAAGAGGCTTCCTTCTGGGACGACAGTCATACAGATCAATTTGATGCAGTGTGCAGCGTAAGGTCTGAGCACTGACAGGCTGACCCCACCACCCCTTCAACCTCTGCAGCAATGCTGGAAGCACTCATACGTCTATTTCCCAAAGACAACCTCTGGATATGACACTGAGCACATGCACTCAACTTCTTTGGTCAACTTCTTTGGTCGACCATGGCGAGGCCTGTGCACTCAACTTCTTTGGTCGACCATGGCGAGGCCTGTTCTGAGTGCAACCTGTCCTATGAAACCGCTGTATGGTCTTGCCCACCGTGCTGCAGCTCAGTTTCAGGGTCTTGGCAATCTTCTTATAGCCTATGCCCTCTTTATGTAGAGGAACACATTTTTTTTCCCAGATCCTTAGAGAGTTCTTTGAGAGTCTGAGAGTGATAACACCACATTTAACAGACCTGCTCCCTATTCACACCTGAGACCTTGTAACACTTATGAGTCACATGACACCGGGGAGGGAAAATGGCTAATTGGGCCCAATTTGGACATTTCCACTTGGGGGTGTACTCACTTTTGTTGCCAACGGTTTAGACCTTAATGGCTGTGTGTTGAGTTATTTTGAGGGGTCAGCAAATTCACACTTATACAGGCTTTACACTCACTACTTTACATTGTAGCAAAGTGTCATTTCTTCAGTGTTGTCACATGAAAAGATACAATAAAATATTTTCAAAAATTTGTGAGATACTGTATAGTTGTAAACAGAGGGCATGACAGGCAAAAAGCTGCATACATGCAGATAACTACATACAGAGGGACAGTCATAGGCTATGACTCATAGCTGTATACTGACGTATGACAGATATACGTATGTATGTATGTATTGGGTACTTGTAAAGTGTGGCTAATCACCCGTAAGGGTTTCAAGGCGCTGCTCATTTTATCGACCTCAGAAGGATGAAAGGCTGAGTGGACCTCGCCGGGGATCGAACCTGCAACCCTTGGGTTGTTACAGCACTTAGCCACAGTGCCTTAGCATGCTGAGCTATCTGTCCGGCTATATAGCTGTATACAGAGGACACGACAAGCAGATAGCTACATACAGAGGGCATGACAGGCAGATAGCTGTATACTGAGGTATGACATATAGATAGCTGCATACAGAAGACATGACAGATATATAGCTGTATACAGAAGACATGGCAGGCAAATAGCTGTAAACTGAGGCATGACAGATATATAGCTGTATACAGAGGACATGACAGGCAGATTGCTACATACAGAGGGCATAACAGGCAGATAGCTGTATACTGAGGTATGACATAGATAGCTGCATACAGAAGACATGACAAATATTTAGCAACTGTATAACTGTATTGTGAAGGTGTGACATGGATATATTCAGGAAGACACACAGAATACTGATCCAATGCCATCAGTGTAGCACGCTCACCCATAGTTCTGTGTCCCAGATCATGATGCCAGGGGGCCCCTTAGTAACCAGTCGGTGACAGTGGAAGGTGAATAGTCTCTACCTGTCTCTCAGTCACAGTGTTTGGCTTAGTTTGTGCACGTTGCACGGCTCTGGGTGTCTCAGTGAAGAGTGTGAGCAACTCGCTCATTCTCCAGAAAACTCATTATTACATCACTTAACAGGTTCACACAACCCCTGTGGAATAAGGTGCATTTGCAAGCAGCAGAAAGGATGCACAATTGTAGGCAGTATCTACTATAAGAGGGACACTTTACTGTGACTGTATCCCAGGGACGTGCAGTAATAGGAGGCAGGGGAGGCAGTGCCTCCCCTGTCCAATCAGGGGAAAAAAGATTTAAATAATATTTATTTAAAATAAAAAAAAGTTGTTGTTTTTTATTATATTTTTTGCCCATGCCCACCCCCGCACCAAGGGGTACCCCCCCACCCCCAGATGGTGATTTTACAAAATTTACAAACACATCAGTATTATATTATTTTACTGCGCTTGCACACTGCGCGGCAGCCAAATTCAGTTAGCATTTCCATTGTTGCGCAATTAGGAGGCAGTGAGGTGGTCCGCTGCCCTCCAATAATTGTGCAACATGGATCTAAATTACAATCCTCTCTTTACTTGTAGCTGCGCCACCCACTGGTGACTCGCCGGGCCCTCATAGTAGCTCCAATGGAGGCGGTTCTCAAAACCGCCTCCATAATGAGCTACATCACTCAGCCAATCAGCATTCAGCACTGCGGGGAGGCGTGCCTGCTGATTGACAGAGTGAGTGACGTGTTGGTCACGTGACGTCGTGCCGGGCTTGTCAGTTCAGGCGGGAAGAAGACGAAGAGAGGGAGCTTCTGCTGCAACTGCGTGCCCGTCTGCCCGAATTTAAAAGTGCTGACAGTCAGCTCAGCTCACTCACTGTGCTCAGCCTCATTGAGTCAGTGATAGGCAGGCAGCAGCTGCTTTTGTTCGTTGTGGCTGAGAAGCCTGAAGGAGGAGGTCCTGGAGGACTCGAGGAGGAGAGTAGTGTAGGAGGTGAGAGATATTTGTCATGTTTGTGTATTAGAAGCAGGTGAGTGCTCTGTCTCCAAATGTTACTGTATTTGTAGTGGTAGGTGTATGTCCTAATGCTTATGTATTTAAAAGAAATTATATGAAGGAGGAAATATGTCTGTGTATTAGGAAGATATGATCATCCCTCAGTATTATGAGCCCAGATTACTGTGTATTAGGTAGTTAGGTTATGTTAGGTCATTTATCTATTAGAATTAACTGAGATGTCTGTGTTTTGATTGTTATCTATTAGAGATGTGTGTCCTGATATCTGTGCTTTAGTTGAGTGGAGGTACATGCTATGGAATCTGTGCATGAAGGTGAGAGCTGCATGTCCTGATGTCTGTGTATAAGGTGGTACATTAGTTCATGTATGTGTATTAGAAGAGCATAAGATGTAAATGTCCTAATGCCTGTGTATTGGGAGGAGGTGAAAGGTACATGTCATGATATCTCTATTAGGAGACGAGAGGTACATTACCTAATGTCTGTGTATTAAGAGGAGGTGAGAGGTACATTAACTGATATATGTGTATTATAAAGAGGTGAGAGGTACATGCCCTGGTGTTTGTGTATTAGGAGATGAGAGAAGCATTACCTATATTTGTGTTTTAGGAGGAGGTGAGAGGTATATTGCCTGATATCTGTGTATTAGGAGGAAGTGTGAGGTACATTATATGGTGTATGTGTAATAGGAGGAAGTGAGAGTTAAAGTACCTGATATCTTTATATTAGGAGTAGTGTAAGCACATGAGAGGTACATTGCCAGATGCATGTGCTTTAGGAGGGGATGGTAGGCACATTACCTGATATCTGTGTATTAGGAGGGGATGAAAGGCATATTTTCTGATATCTGTGTATTAGGAGGAGGGGAGAGGTGCATGTCCTGGTGTCTGTGTATTAGGAGGTACATTTGCTCATGAATGTGTTTTTGAAGTACATGAGAGGTAAATTTCCCGAACCCTGTGTACATGTGACATGTGAGAGGTCATGATATCTGTGTACTTGTGACATATGAGAGGTCATGATATCTGTGTACTTGTGACATGTGAGAGGTCATGATATCTATGTACTAGTGACATGTGAGAGGTCATGATATCTGTGTACTTGTGATATGTGAGAGGTCATGATATCTGTGTACTTGTGACATGTGAGAGGTCATGATATCTGTGTAGTGTGTACTAGTGACATGTGAGAGGTCATGATATCTGTGTTCTAGTGACATGTGAGAGGTCATGATATCTGTGTACTTGTGACATGTGAGAGGTCATGATATCTGTGTACTTGTGATATGTGAGAGGTCATGATATCTGTGTACTAGTGACATGTGAGAGGTCATGATATCTGTGTAGTGTGTACTAGTGACATGTGAGAGGTTATGATATCTGTGTTCTAGTGACATGTGAGATGTCATGATATCTGTGTACTTATGACATGTGAGAGGTCATGATATCTGTGAACTTGTGACATGTGAGAGGTCATAATATCTGTGTACTAGTAACATGTGGAACATCATGATATCTGTGTTCTAGTGACATGTGAGAGTTCATGATATCTGTGTACTTGTGACATGTGAAAGGTCATGATATCTGTGTACTAGTGACATGTGAGAGGTCATGATATCTGTGTACTTTTGACATGTGAGAGGTCATGATATCTGTGTACTAGTGACATGTGGAAGATCATGATATCTGTGTTCTAGTGACATGTGAGAGTTCATGATTTCTGAGTACTAGTGACATGTGAGAGGTCATGATATCTGTGTACTTGTGACATGTGATTTGTCATGATATCTGTGTACTAGTGACATGTGAGAGGCCATGATATCTGTGTACTAGTGACATGTGAGAGGTCATGATATCTGTGTACTTGTGACATGTGAAAGGTCATGATATCTGTGTACTAGTGACATGTGAGAGGTCATGATATCTGTGTACTAGTGACATGTGAGAGTTCATGATATCTGTGTACTTGTGACATGTGAAAGGTCATGATATCTGTGTACTAGTGACATGTGAGAGGTCATGATATCTGTGTACTTGTGACATGTGAGAGGTCATGATATCTGTGTACTAGTGACATTTGAGATGTCATGATATCTGTGTACTAGTGACATGTGAGGTCATGATATCTGTGTACTAGTGACATGTAAGATGTCATGATATCTGTGTACTAGTGACATGTGAGAGGTCATGATATCTGTGTACTAGTGACATGTGGAAGATCATGATATCTGTGTTCTAGTGCCATGTGAGAGGTCATGATATCTGTGTACTTGTGACATGTGAAAGGTCATGATATCTGTGTACTAGTGACATATGAGAGGTCATGATATCTGTGTACTTGTGACATGTGAGAGGTCATGATATCTGTGTACTAGTGACATGTGAGAGGTCATGATATCTGTGTACTTGTGACATGTGAGAGGTCATGATATCTGTGTACTTGTGACATGTGAGAGGTCATGATATCTGTGTTCTAGTGACATGTGAGAGGTCATGATATCTGTGTACTTGTGACATGTGAGAGGTCATGATATCTGTGTACTTGTGACATGTGAGAGGTCATGATATCTGTGTACTAGTGACATGTGAGAGGTCATGATATCTGTGTACTATTTAATTAATGAATTGGTGGTGCCATCTGAGGATGTGGCTTTATTTAAAGGGGTGGGGTCAAGCACCCCACCATCTTTAAATTTCACCAGCCGCCACTGGATCAAGACATTTTTATATTTACTGAATAATGAAGGGATCTATTAGCATAATTTGCAGCATTAAAGTAAAAAGTATGTTTTAAACATATTTTAATGGGCCTGGATTTCTAGATCTCATAATCAGAGCAAGCATTTTGTTATCTGGCAGGAGTTTCTGTTACAATCCTTTAGACTAAAATCAGATGTTTACTAAGTTGACCAGTTTTCCAAGACACCATTTAAAGGGACATGAAACCCATATGTTTTATTTCATGATTTAGAAAGAACATACAATTTTAAATAACTTTCCAATTTACATCTAATATCTAATTTTCTTCATTCTTTTTATATCCTTTGTTGAAATCATATCTAAATATGCTCAGTAGCTGCTGATTGGTGGCTGCACATAGATACCTCATGGGATTGGCTCACCCATGTGCTTTGCTATTTCTTCAACAAAGGATATCTAAAGAATGAAGCGTATCCTAACCACTGCCTCACCAGCCTCTGACGTCACCGCATGTCACTGCTGTATCCTGGCAAATAGGGCCATGCACCGTGCAGAAGTGGGTAAAAAAGTCAGTGCAAGCAAGTTGAGAATTTCTTGCCTCCTATCTCCCGCTGTAAAGGTGGACCCAGGAGAGAAGTGTTGGGACTGGGAAAAACCCTGACATTTGCATGTTTGGTCCTGTGTGAGCAATACACTCAGCACACAGCTTGAAACCAGGACTGTCCAGGTCAGTCTCTGACAGATGGCAACTCTAGGTCAGAACCAGTGAGACAGTCCAATACAAAGTTTCGGAGTGAAAGGCAAAAGCAATAGTGGTGGTTAGAGTAAAGTTCCAAAGTCCATTAACCAGCAGATCTTAGTTTGGAGAGTAAAAAAGGAGCCTAGGTAAGAAAGGTTGCCAAGGTCAGGTCCATAATATCAGGCAAGGAACAAAAATTCTTCAGTATCCATACAAATAACCAAACATTGAATGGTAGTCTGAAATTACCTTTTAACACCTCTCATTGAGGCTTGGTACCAGGAACATGGCAAGGGTCACTTCAAGGTCGCAAAAGTATAAAAAGTATAAGTATACCACATGGACAAACTAAACAAAACAATAATGTGACCAGAAGGCATCTCGAGAGCTGGGCTCATTAAGCCGACATGACTTAGAATGGCCCCTGGCTCTGGCATTACTTAATCTCCTAGTGATAGCACTACACATCCAGCTTCACAAGCAGTGCAGCCCCGGCAGTGCACCAGCACCCGACCAGCAATATGTATAGAGCGACTTCAGCCCCGCCAATGGACTTAACAGCTTTTTGTCTCTGAAATATGGGCCGCAGTTTACTATTTTTAGCTCTCATTTAACTAAATGGGAATCTATTTAGAATAATTCTCAACACATTTACACGGCATAAATTTGTGTTACGTGTCACAAAATGAGACGTTAGGGCAAAAAAGATCAGGCAAAATAATGTGAAAACATTTTAGAAAACAAAGATTACAAACATTGTGGAGTTTATATTGATTTCTTTTTTCAGTGTCTATTGAAAATAAAACATATCATAGCTAAATTTTTGCAAGCTCACCAGTGACATCTTCATATACCACCATCCCTTGCTGGCAGCGCTTTCTATCAAGCTCGGATGTCAGGAAGCCAAAGTAGGGGATACCCAACCCCGTATTACCTACATGCAGTGAAAACTCCAATTCGGACTTCTCTCAGCTTTTTCGATCAGCTTCTGAAAAAGGCAAAGGCTAGGCTGGATTAGTTAAAAATATTTCTTTATGGTTCCACAATAAAAACAAAAACACACACACCTCTACGTACAGAGACCATCTGACGTGATTCGCACCTCTGATTGGTGCTTTCTCAAAGATGACATAACGTGGGAGGAGTCCTCTTCTATACGTGACGCGTCTCATTCCTCATATGCGGCTCTTAAAGTTATACTGTTACTAGCGTTCTCGCCACTCTGTGTTAGTGCTTAAAGGAACAAATGCCTCTTGTATTAACACCTTGATACAATCACTAAGTGGCTAAGTTCGCTACCACAGTATATTTTAGTTTTTATTTTAGTCACTTTTGCCAGCATCTTTTTGGGTACCAACTTTTTCAATATTTATAAATAAAAACTTACTTTGAAAATCTATTGTGTATAACTTTCCATTTCTAAGGTTGAGAAAAAGTTGTTTTATTGTTTTTATCTGTAATTTGTCAAGCAGTACTGATTGTATCATCTATTTATTCTTTCTATTGCTTACTATTTGTTGTGATTGTGATATTGATGTCATCATTTCATTTTCTTATTGTATTACTTAATTTTGTTTTTAGTTTTTATTTTGTATGATGAGAATGTATTTATATATGTTCTTTTTCACGCACAAAAAATGTCTATAAGAATTTTATTTGTTTTTTTGCATTTCTCAACTAAATGTATTCCCTGATATAAGTCAACATCCCATATTTTGTTTAAGCCTCTTGGCTCCATTGTATCTATGAAAAAGATCCATTTAGCTTCTTTAAAGGGACACTGAACCCAAATTTTTTCTTTCATGGTTCAGATAGAGCATGAAATTTTAAGCAACTTTCTAATTTACTCCTATTATCACATTTTCTTTATTCTCTTGGTATCTTTATTTGAAATTCAAGAATGTAAGTTTATATGCCGGCCCAGTTTTGATGAACAACCTGGGTTGTCCTTGCTAATTGGTGGATACATTCATCCACCAATAAAAAAAGTGCTGTCCAGAGTTCTGAACCAAAAAATAGCTTAGATGCCTTCTTTTTCAAATAAAGATAGCAAGAGAACGAAGAAAAATTGATAATAGTAGTAAATTAGAAAGTTTCTTAAAATTGCATGTTTGATCTGAATCATGAAAGAAAAAAATTGGGTTCAGTGTCCCTTTAACTAACAGTAACTTCATCCTACTACCCCCCCCCCCCCCATATGGTTTTAATATAAAATTATAAAATCAACAACTGGCACAGTGTAAGAAGAATGACATGAGAACAGGGTGACACAAGGAAAAATAAAAGAAACGCAAACAACAAATATGAGAAAATAAAAACAAGAAGTACCACGAAGGAAATAGGAAAGTGAACTTTTCAGATTCCAGCAAGGAAGTGGTCAGTTATTCAGTGTCGACTCCCATACACTCACAAGAAGAAGGAACAACCTCTCCAGCATCAGAATCCTCACAAGACTCTGCTAGTGAAGAACCAAGCAAATGAGAGCCCAGGGGGCTATACCAAAAATCAGAAAGCAACAGAGAGATTTAAACTTGGAACTATCGCATATAGTGGAACCCCTGGCAGGGAAAGAAAAAAAAAAAGAAAAAAGAAGGGGAACAGGGAACAGAATGCCAAAAAGGAGAAGAGGAGCAAACACGAACACTAATTAACCTGTCCTCCTATCCCCTAAACTCAGATGAAGAGAAATTATTATTAAGGGGACTAGGATTCTCTCCCACCACAAATTTGGATCTCTTTAGGACTATCACAGATATCAATAGATTTTTTCGGAGTATAACATTAAAAAGGTATTTCTCTTGTATAGTGGACAATACAGAAGAGAATAGTACAAGAGACGTGAATGATGTATCCAGAGAAAGTTCAGACCATAATTCAAGTAGGAATGAAGAAAATTATGACAAATAAAAAATTGAATAGAAACTGATACCCAAGAGACTAAAAAGGGAGTATAGATAAAACTTTGTTAGATTTTTAAGACCAATGTGCCCTACAAACCCTAAGATATTTACAAATAGATTCTAACATACAATAAGATCAAAACACATACAGGGAGTGCAGAATTATTAGGCAAGTTGTATTTTTGAGGATTAATTTTATTATTGAACAACAACCATGTTCTCAATGAACCCAAAAAACTAATTAATATCAAAGCTGAATATTTTTGGAAGTAGTTTTTAGTTTGTTTTTAGTTTTAGCTATTTTAGGGGGATATCTGTGTGTGCAGGTGACTATTAATGTGCATAATTATTAGGCAACTTAACAAAAAACAAATATATACCCATTTCAATTATTTATTTTTACCAGTGAAACCAATATAACATCTCAACATTCACAAATATACATTTCTGACATTCAAAAACAAAACAAAAACAAATCAGTGACCAATATAGCCACCTTTCTTTGCAAGGGACACTCAAAAGCCTGCCATCCATGGATTCTGTCAGTGTTTTGATCTGTTCACCATCAACATTGCGTGCAGCAGCAACCACAGCCTCCCAGACACTGTTCAGAGAGGTGTACTGTTTTCCCTCCTTGTAAATCTCACATTTTATGATGGACCACAGGTTCTCAATGGTGTTCAGATCAGGTGAACAAGGAGGCCATGTCATTAGATTTTCTTCTTTTATACCCTTTCTTGCCAGCCACGCTGTGGAGTACTTGGACGCGTGTGATGGAGCATTGTCCTGCATGAAAATCATGTTTTTCTTGAAGGATGCAGACTTCTTCCTGTACCACTGCTTGAAGAAGGTGTCTTCCAGAAACTGGCAGTAGGACTGGGAGTTGAGCTTGACTCCTTCCTCAACCCGAAAAGGCCCCACAAGCTCATCTTTGATGATACCAGCCCAAACCAGTACTCCACCTCCACCTTGCTGGCGTCTGAGTCGGACTGGAGCTCTCTGCCCTTTACCAATCCAGCCACGGGCCCATCCATCTGGCCCATCAAGACTCACTCTCATTTCATCAGTCCATAAAACCTTAGAAAAATCAGTCTTGAGATATTTCTTGGCCCAGTCTTGACGTTTCAGCTTGTGTGTCTTGTTCAGTGGTGGTCGTCTTTCAGCCTTTCTTACCTTGGCCATGTCTCTGAGTATTGCACACCTTGTGCTTTTGGGCACTCCAGTGATGTTGCAGCTCTGAAATATGGCCAAACTGGTGGCAAGTGGCATCTTGGCAGCTGCACGCTTGACTTTTCTCAGTTCATGGGCAGTTATTTTGCGCCTTGGTTTTTCCACACGCTTCTTGCGACCCTGTTGACTATTTTGAATGAAACGCTTGATTGTTCGATGATCACGCTTCAGAAGCTTTGCAATTTTAAGAGTGCTGCATCCCTCTGCAAGATATCTCACTATTTTTGACTTTTCTGAGCCTGTCAAGTCCTTCTTTTGACCCATTTTGCCAAAGGAAAGGAAGTTGCCTAATAATTATGCACACCTGATATAGGGTGTTGATGTTATTAGACCACACCCCTTCTCATTACAGAGATGCACATCACCTAATATGCTTAATTGGTAGTAGGCTTTCGAGCCTATACAGCTTGGAGTAAGATAACATGCATAAAGAGGATGATGTGGTCAAAATACTACTTTGCCTAATAATTCTGTACTCCCTGTATGTGATAGGGAAAGCCAATAAATCTAGAAGTTCATTTTACCCAATTAACTCTAGGAGCAAAGAGATTAAAGTGTCCCAAGAGACACGTAATAGAGAGGTAATAAAATTATACCACAAAGTAAAGGAAAAATTTGAAAAAAATGTGGGGTATCAAAACCTAACTTTAAGGGAAAGAAGGGCTCTGAGGAGGTTACTACAAAAAAAAAAAGCTAATGATCACCAAAGCACAGAAAGGAGGCTCTATAGTAATCCAGGATATAGATAAATATAGGATAGAAGCAGAAAGACAGATAAATAACCAGGATACCTATCTCAAATTAGGACAAGACCCCACAAACAAATATAAATGAGAGTAAGAAAATATTCTGAATTTTGATAAACAACTAGGGTTCCTCACTGATGAGGACATGGAATATCTAGTACCCAAATATCCAAGAATAGCCAATTTTAGACATACCAAAAAGTCACAAAAAGGTGAACTCTCCTCTAGGGAGACTGATGCAAGGCATCGGGTCCCTAGGTGCACACTTGGGAGAATGGCTTGACAGTATCTTACAGTCACTAGTTGAACAATTACCAGGTCACTTGAAAGACACCTTGATTTGATTCAAATAATGGAAAAGGTAAAATGGCATCACACATACACATTGATCAAAATATATGCAGAATAATTGTACTCTTGTATACCGCACGACTATGGAAGAAAAGCAATAATACTAAGTTTTCAAATGAGTGTGTACACTTTGTAGATTTGGTTCTCAATTGTTTGTTAACTCACCATTATTTTTTGTTTGTTGGCACTTATTATCTCCAAAGATGGGAAAAAGCAATGGGAGCTTAATTTGCTATGCCAATTTATATCTAGGCTGGATAGAAGCTAACCGCATCGTTGGAGATGAAAATAATTTTAAAACACATATACAACTATATACTAGCTATATAGATGATCTTTAATTGATTTGGAAAGGGAACAATAAATGAATACCACAATTTATAAAGTATTTAAGTAATAACACGTTAAAATTAAAAATTCACATTTGAGACATCTTGTGAAGCCATAAATTTTCTAGACATGACCCCTAAGGGAAGTAAAGAGAAAGGGACTGTGGCATCAGAGCTATTTAAGAAAGAGATCCCAGGAAACACAATACTCAGAGCTGACTCATGTCACCCTCCACATCTAAAAAGAGACATACCAAAGGGACAATTTGGAATCGCAACTTATAGAGAGAGGGTACAATGAGGAGAGAATTGAAAATGATGTAAAGAAAAAGCCAAGAGACTCCCCCCTGAAAGAGAAACATGATGATAAAATAAACAATATTACTTTGTAACAACATATAGTCAGCAAAATTGACAAATATGCAACATAATCAAGAACAATCTAAAAATACTAGAGCAGGAAACAAAATTAACAGAAAAGGATAGCCAAAGGAATAAGGTTTTCAGCCAGAAAGGAATCACAGTTAACAAAATTTGAATATAAGGGAAAAATTGGCTTACTAGGAAAGGGTATTTTAGATGCGGAGGCAATCCCTGTATAAGTTGCAAGTATGCCAAGGTTAGAAATGTCTTTCAATCAAATCCTAAAGGTACACAGTATGTAATAAATAAAAGGACAGAGTGTAACAGTAAGTTTGTAATATATTTAGTTATGACATATGCTTGATAGACCAAACGCCATGTAGTTACGTCCTCAGAGGGGTAAAATTCCTTCCCTCTATTACGGTACAGACACGATATATGTTGAGGCAATCTTCTCCGGCAGAAAAACAGCAATCGTGTATCCAAAACTGCTTGGCTAGGCTTGTGAACTGCCGAATTTGTTACCAAATGTTTCCATTCTGTTGCAAACTTGTTTGTTCCAGGGCAGAGTGGCCTGCTCTGTGCACGTCACTGCCGACGCGCGTATCACCCCCACGTGACCACTACGTCATGGGTTTCCTCAGGGCAAACGGATAGAGAACATAGACAGACCTTGGTCCTTACCAGTTGTAATCCACACTGGTTGGATAAACACTTACAAAGTGCAACCAATGTGTCAGTCCATTTAGGCTGCATACAATTAATTTTGAGGAAAGGTGAAAATAGAGAGACATTAAACAGAAAAACAAAAAACACACTTACTACATTATTATGTTTTAAAAAAGTAATATACATTTTCTCCTCTAATATCGGTAAAGTAAAAAACTTTTAAATTACAGTTAGTATAAAACGGCTGTAATACAGGTACCGAAATAGAACTTATTTTAGAGAAAGATGTATATATATAATTTTCGTGGTTGCGCATGAATAGCCTTGTGCTAATTTTAGACATCTTTTATGTCATATCAAGTTGTTGTTATTAACATATTAAGATGTGGCTATTATAGACCCAATCTGTGTAAAACACATCTTTTCTTTTACTTTGTTTGCTGTCAAAGTTAGAACACATTCGCATGTTGTGCCTCAAAGCAGATCATCCACAGTTAAATGAAGGAAAAATCTATTAATAACCATTACAATTAGATACAAGAAAGCAGCAAACTCAAACTTCTCATTAAGACCCTTTGGGGCCAAAGTTTGTAGTTTATACATCCAAGCTGTTTCCTTTTTAAGGAGCATGTTATCAATGTCCCCTCCTCTACCGAACAGGGAACAAGTCTCTATACCTATAACTTTTAGATCAGTTACATTCGAGTTGTGGTGTAGCAAAAAATGCAAAGCTACCCCACTTTTTATGTCACCGTCCTTAGTTGCTTTTATGTCATCTCTATGCTCGGACACTCTGTCCTTCAACATACGTCTGGTTTTGCCTATGTAGAACATCGGACAACTGCAAGAGATAAGATAAATAACGTTTTCTGTTTTACAGTTTATAAACTGCTTAATGGGAAAAGTAATACCTCCTGTTGAGAAGGATTTTGAGCGGACAATATATCTACAGAGTACACAATGTCCACATTGGAAACATCCTTTAACTTTTCTATGTTGACCCAACCAGTCCTTAGAATTTGGACTCTTTACATAGAAGCTTTTGACGAGTTTATGCTTTAAGTTAGGAGCTCGTCTAGCTACCAAAGAAGGTTGTACCCCCACAAGCTTAGAAACAGCCTCATCAGCTTGTAGGAATTGCCATTTTTCTTTTAGGATGTGACGTATCTTTTCCCAATGGCAGTTAAATTCTGTGACAAAACGAATTGTTTGGTCTTTTGGTTTATCTTTAATCTGATAAAGCAAGTCATCTCGATTTTCTTTTCTTGCTCTATTCATAGCAAAGTTAGATTACGTTTTGAGTAACCTCTTTTTTCAAACCTGCTAAACATCTCTCTTGCGTTTTGGTCATATTTATTTAGACTTGAGCAATTTCTCCTTAAACGGAGAAACTGCCCAACCGGAATGCCTCTAATTAGAGACTTAGGATGATGGCTAGAGGCTTCCAAAATGTTATTGGTTGCCGTGTCCTTACCATATATTTCTGTAGCCAGCAAGGTCCCTTCTTTTTTTATTTTTACATCCAGAAAGGTTAATTCACTAATGCTGTAATCAAAAGTCAAGAAGATATTGAATTCATTGACATTGAGTATCTTTACAAAATCTTTTAAAGAATAATACATAATAATATAAATACATTCTCATGATACAAAATACAAAAATAAAATAAAAATAATGTAATACAACAAGAAAATGAAATCATGACAGCACTATCACAATCACAACAAATAGTAAGCAATGGAATAATAGCTAAGACAATCAGTACTGCTTGACAAATTACAGATAAAACAATAAAACAACTTTTTCGCAACTTTAGAAATGGAAAATTAAACACAACAGATTTTTAAAGTAAGTTTGTATTATTAAATACTGGAAATGTTCGTACCCAAAAAGATGCTGGAAAAAGTGACTAAAACAGAAACTAAAATATGCTGTGGTAGTGAACTTAGCCACTTAGTGATTGTATCAAGGTGTTAATACAAAAGGAAGATAAAAAAAAAGGTGGTATATATGTCCTGGGATGAAAAAATTGAAACTTGGCCAACCTAAATAAACTATTCTTCCTAGAAAAAAAGTTTAAAGACAATCAATATTTAGAAAAACAAGGTGGCGCAACTCACGTTTCAAGTTTCAAAATTATCATACAGTAATAATTACTAAGACAAAGAAAGAGAAAGGCGCAAACCCCTCTAAGTGAAGTACCTTAAAAACAATAACTATTTATTTGTCACAAATGTACACTCACACTTTTAACCCTCAAAGATTCAGCTAGATTACGAGTTAAGCGTTATGAGTCAAATAGCAGCGTTGTGGCCCATAACGTATCATTTTCCCTAACGCAGCCATTACAAGTCTTGTCGGCATAGCTGTACCGCAAACCTTTTAGCCTGTAACGCAACATCAGTACCGCACTCGTAAAAATTACGTTTTTTCATGGGATTCCCATAGCGCTGGCATTACGAGTTTTGCGTTCTGACTAAAAAACCTGCGTTACAGCCTAAAATGACAAGATCTGTAACGCCATCTAAAGTCAGTAGTTATGAGTTTTACGCTGCAAATCTGTAACATAAAACTCATAACTAAAGTCTTACAAAGTACACTAAACACCCATAAACTACCTATTAACCCCTAAACCGAGGCCCTCCCGCATCAAAAACGCTTTTTATTAACCCCTAATCTGCCGCTCTGACATCACCGCCACTAATAAAATGTATTAACCCCTATTCCGACGCTCCCCGACATCGTCACCACTATGCTAAAGTTATTAACACCTAAACCGCCACCCTCCCACATCGCAAACACTAGTTATTAAGCCCTACACCGCTGCCACTTTAATAAAGCTATTAACCCCTAAACTGCAAGCCCCCCACAACGAAATATACTGAATTAAACTATTCACCCCTAAATCTAACAACCCCCTAACTTTATATTAAATTTAATATTTCCCTAGCTTAAATTAAATTAAAACTTAAAAAATCTTAGTTTAAACTAACAATTAAACTAATATAATCATTAAACTAAAATTAAACTAACTACCAATTAAATAAACTAAACTACACATTAGAAGTATCTAAATACAAAAAAAATACTAAGTTAAATAAAAATAACTAACACTAAATTACAGAAAATAACAAGCGAAATTATCCAAAATAAAAAATAATTACACCTAATCTAATAGACCTATCAAAATAAAAAAGCCCACCCAAAATAAAAAAAACATAGCCTACAATAAACTACCAATGGCCCTTAAAAGGGCCTTTTGTGGGGCATTGCCCCAAAGATATCAGCTATTTTACCTCTTTTATTTATTAGCCAATAGAATGAGAGCTGCTTAAATCCTATTGGCTGATTTGAACAGCCAATAGGATTTTAGCAGCTCTAATTCCTATTGTCTGATTAAAAATTTTCAGCCAATAGGAATGCAAGGGACGCCATCTTTAATTGCGTCCCTTGCATTGAAGATTCAGTGTACGGCGGCAACCGTATGAAGAGGATGCTCCGCGCCGGATGTCTTCAGGATGGACACGCTCCACGCTGCCGGGATCACGATAGAAGATGCCGCCTGGATGAAGATAGAAGAGACCATCTGGATGAAGACTTCTTGCTGCTTGGATGAGGACTTCAACACCGGGATGAAGATTGAAGAGGCCGCCTGAATGAAGACTTCTCGCCACCTGGATGAAGATCGTTCAAGCGGGACTTCAAAAACTGTAAGTGGATCATGGGGGGTTAGTCTTAGGCTTTTTTAAGTTTTTTTTGGGTGTTTTTTTTTTAGTTTAGGGTTTGGGCAGTAAAAGAGCTAAATGCCCTTTTAAGGGCAATGCCCATACAAATGCCCTTTTCAGGGCAATAGGTAGCTTAGGTTTTTTTTAGAATTAGGTTTTTTATTTTGGGGGGTTGGTTGGTGGGTTTTACTGTTGGGGGGTCTTTGTGTTTTTTTTTTACAGGTAAAAAATGCCCCACAAAGGCCCTTTTAAGGGCCATTGGTAGCTTATTGTAGGCTAGGGATTTTTTTACTTTGGGTGGGCTTTTTTATTTTGATAGGGCTATTATATTAGGTGTAATTCTTTCTTATTTTTGCTAATTTCGTTTTTATTTTTTGTAATTTAGTCGGGGGGGGGTTGTAATGTTAGGTTTTAGTGTAAGGCAGGTTAGCTGTTATTTCACAGGTAAGTTTGTATTTATTTTAGCTAGGTAGTTAGTAAATAGTTAATAACTATTTACTATCTAGTCTACCTAGTTAAAATAAATACATACTTACCTGTGAAATAAAAATAAAACCTAAGCTAGCTACAATATAACTATTAGGTTAGCTTAGGTTTTATTTCATAGGTAAGTATGTATTTAGTTTTAAATAGGTATTATTTAGTTAATAATTGTAACTTTAGTTTAGCTCTAGTTTAATTATGTTACAGTTAGGTGGTGTTAGGGTTAGGTTTAGGGTTTAATAGTTTAATTTAGAGTTTTGCGATTTGGGGGGCTTGTGGTTTAGGGGTTAGTAGATTTATTTAGTGGTAGTGATGTGGGAGGCCAGAGGTTTAGGGGTTAATAACTTTATTTAGTTGCGGCAATGTCGGGGAGCGGCGGAATAGGGTTAATAACTTTAATATAGTGGCGGCGATGTTGGGGTGCGGCGGAATAGGGGTTAATAACTTTAGTATAGTGGCGATATCAGGAGTGGCAGTTTAGGGGTTAATAACATTATGTAGGTGTCGGCGATGTCGGTGGAGAGCAGATTAGGGGTGTTTAGACTCGGGGTTAATGTTAGGGTGTTAGGTATAAACGTTAGTTTTCTTTCCCCATAGACATCAATGGGGCTTCGTTACAGAGCTTTTCTTTCTGCGATTGCAGGTGTTAGGCTTTTTTCTGACACTTCCCCATTGATGTCTATGGTGGAAGCGTGCACGAGCATGTCAAACACAGCGCTTGTTTTTGGTGCGGTATGGAGCTCAACGCAACCATATCGCCTGCACAAGCTGGGTTTTTTAAAACTTGTAATGGCTGCGCTATAGGGGGTTAAATAATGCAACTTATGCATTATCTAGCCGAATATGAGGTATGTAAAAACACATCAATGGAGTGATCTCACAGCGGTATCAATCTGGTCAGATAACGTTCCTGTACCAAGTCTCCTTCAATAAGTAAAGATTGTCCAATATGAGATGGAGTCAATTGTATATCCGCAACAGAGTATCACAAATATAAAAACATTTAAAACAGCAACAAACGAAAACACAACTTGTACTTGCAACTTGACTGCCATATTCTCTTTTGACTACCACCGCACATTTATCACATATTTGTGATGCAGCACGCTACTATTTTAATTTCTTTTTTTATATACTTGTTCGCCACAGTTGTAATACTCGCTTTTACTCAATCTGTATTTTTAGACCATTATTTTGTTATTTTAGATACTGTTGCTAATACAAGAGGCTTTGTTCCTTTAAGCACGAACACAGAGTGGCGAGAACGCTAGTTACAGTATAACTTAAGAGCCGCATATGGGGAATGAGAGGAGTCACGTATAAAAGAGGATTCCTCCCATATTATGTCATCTTTGAGAAAGCGCCAATCAGAAACACGTCAGATGGTCTCTGTACGTAGATGTGTGTGTTATCATTTTTAATGTGGAACAATAAAGAAACATTTTTAACTAATCCAGCCTAGCCTGTGCCTTTTTCGGAAGCTGACTGACAAAGCTGAGAGAAGTCCGGATTCAAGGCCGTTTGTTTTTCACCCGGATTGAAAATAAGAAATGTAAATGTTTAAAATTAACTTTTTGTAATCAAAGCCCTCTTATTAATATTTTAAAGTGTTTTCAATCATTGATTAATAAAACACTATTTTCTGATTTGACAAGATTTTCATCTTAAACCAAGTATAGTATGGGATATTATTTTCTATTCTATAAGAAGAAAGTGGCAGCAATTGATCTTATCTTCTACGAGGTTATGAAGTTTAAAATAATAAAAGTTCCAAACCTAGCAACACAAAATGAGGTTTGTCTTTGCTGAATTTCTATTACTGTAGGAAGATAGCAAATTAATCTTCAAGATATAAACTCTAATTACAAAAAATAAGATTTTGTGAATTGTTTTTTTAAAGCCTGCGCAAAAAATTTTGGTCGCCAAAAAACAAGACAGAGTAGTAAATGTTTAAATCCTGATCACAAAGACACAATTGCAGAGAAATATCCAGCTTAACCCCTTAGTGACCAAACCCTTTTTAAATTTTCTTACCATTAAGGACCAGGGCTGTTTTAACATTTCTGCTGTGTTTGTGTTCAGCTGTAATTTTCCTCTTACTCATTTACTGTACCCACAAATATTATATACCGTTTTTTTTCTCGCCATTAAATAGACTTTCTAAATATACCATTATTTTCATCATATCATGTAATTTACTATAAAAAAATTATGAAAAAAAATAAAAAAACACCCATGCTAAATAGTTTAAAAATTTTGTCCTAAGTTTAGAAATACCCAATGTTTACATGTTCTTTGCTTTTTTTTTGCAAGTTATAGGGAAATAAGTATAAGTAGCACTTTGCTATTTCCAAAATTTTTCAAAATTAGCGATAGTTAGATTGCAACACTGGTATCTGTCAGAAATCCCTGAATATCCCTTCACATTTATATATATTTTTTTAGTAGTCAACTCAAAGTAATGATCTAGGCCCATTTTGGTATATTTCATGCCACCATTTCACTGCCAAATGCAATATATATACATATATACATATATGGCTTTAGCATTGCTTTTTGGTAATTAGAACGCAGATAAATGCTGCTGCACACCACACTTGTATTATACCCAGCAGTGAAGGGGTTAATTAGGTACCTTGTAGGGTTAATTTTAGCTTTAGTGTAGAGATCAGCCTCCACCCCCTGATCCCTCCCTTACACATCCCACCCCTTGATCTCTCCCTGACCCCTCTCAAACAGCTCTCTTCCCTCCCCCAAGCCCCCCAAAGGTCACCCCCATCTTAAGTACTGGCAGAAAGTCTGCCAATATAAAAATAAAAGGGGTTGTTTTTTTGTTGTTTTTTTTTTTTCTTATTATATATTTTCTGCAGTGTAGGATCCCCCCTTACCAACCAACCTCCTGAGCCCCCCCAACAGCTCTCTAACCCTCCCCCCTCTACCTATTGGCCGCCATCTTAGATACTGGAAGCTGTCTGCCAGTACTCATTTTGCTCTAAATTTTTGTATTATTTTTTTTAAATAAAAAACACTGTTTTCGTAGTGTAGCTGCCCCCCCCTCATTAGCCTCACTCTCCCAGATCCCTTTACAAACATGGATCCCACATAAGATCCCCCTCTCCTCCTTCTCCCTCCTTCCCACTCATTGTCGTGAAGTAGCGTGGCGTAGCAGTCCCACCTGCTCCCGCCCCTTCAAGCTCCCTTCCCACCCTCCTCCCACCTCCTCCAGCAATAGGCCATCCCCCCACCTCCCTCCAAGCCCTCCCACATCACAAACGATCGGCCCTATCACTGACCGATGCAGAGTGGCCCTCTCTGCATCTGTTGCTTAGGAAAGGGTATTGCACGATGCCTCAATATTGAGGCATCGCTGCAATACCCTGAAAGCGGCTGGAAGTGATCACGATCTCTTCCACCGATTGAAACCCCTGAGGATGTACTAGGCACGTCCTTGGTCGATAACGACAGGTTTTTGTAGGATGCACCTGGTACATCCTTGGTTGTTAAGGGGTTAAAAAGAAACAATTTATAATCATGCATTTGGGAGTATGTGCCACAGTTATGGAGATGTTAGTGTCCTTCCAGGTAAGGGCCCAGTGGTTGAGAAGTTGCTTAATAAACACTGCCTCAACTCCCAGTATGAGACCTATGATGTGACTACCAAGTTGAAAGGATAATCCAGAGACATGGTCAGAACAGACTAGAGGTCAGTGACTTGCTGGCAACAGAAATACAAACTTAGGATCCCAGATACATAAAGTTCAGGCAGAGGTCGGCAGCTGTCAGGCAAAGTCAGCCCCTATCCAAGCCAAAGAAGTCCAATAACAATTGAGGATTCCCAAATAGCACACCAGGAATGATATCCAACCAATAGGCAAATAACAGCCTGCATTGCGTTATTAAATAGCGCCAACCACAGGAAAATCTTGCACCAAAATTATGTAATAAAGATGCAACAAACACAGCAAAAAAAAAAACGATAGCCACAAAAAAATTATGCAACAAAAAATTTAAGCCATAGAAACAAGGTTGTTAAGCAACCGGACGCAATGCACACCCAGGAATGATGTCCAAAAACGGGCAAAAAACAGTCTGCATTGTGTTATTAAATAGCGCCAACCACAGCTAAATCTTGCGCGAAAATTATGTAATTAAGATGCCCCGAACACAGCAAAATAACACGACTGCCATGAAAAAAAATGACATGACAGAAAAAATTAAGCCGTAGCAACAAAGTTGCTAAGCAACAGACGCAATGTAAACCCAGTAATGATATCCAAAAAACGGGCAAAAAACAGTATGCATTGCGTTATTAAATAGCACCAACCACAGGAAAATCTTGCACCAAAATGATGTAATCAAGATGCGCCTAATGCAGCAAAAAACTGCAGAGAAAACAAGGTTACTAAGCAACTAGATGCAGCATGACAGTATAAACTTAAAAAATATATTTTAAGAAGAGGATTTTTTAACACCATTTTTAGATGTTGATCTTGCAGTTAAAGTGATATCACTTATATGACTATTAAAAACATTTACATATGTAAATTTCTATAACACCCAAAGCAATGGTTAGAGGCAAACATGTTGAAAAGGCCTGTTTTGCTGTTAAATTGTGTGTAAACGAAAGCCAATGCGGGATTTTATGAAGCAATATATTTACCATTTTGCAGCTAATGATTATTAGCAAAAATGTAAACGTGGTACTGAATATTAAGGCCGAATGGGTCACTAAACATTAAAGAGGGAGGTCATCTACCTATCCCTTCAGTAACTGGAAATGTAAGGGATTAAAATGAGATAACAGCATTAAAGAGATCTTCAGACACAGGAGAAAAACCAAAAGCATGGTGAATAGTAACCATGTTAGCCCTTTAGTGTGATGCACACTGTGCTGATTCATTTATTGTGCTTTAATTTCAGTTATTCCAATGATAATCTCTGTAATAGTGACCACATCCCTTAAGCTGTTTTAGACAAGACATTGGTTCCGATAATTATTAAAAATCTGTGTATTGCAGTTAAAGAAATAAAACAGCAAAAAAGAACAACATAGTGAATGTATTTGTTATGTTATTATTACACTATATATAAATATGTATGTCAATTATATTAACAATGCTATATGGAAGATTGGCTCATACACCTCTGTATCAGACAATTGCCTCACAATGTCATCCACATAATATTGCTTATTCAAAATTACAGTGGTTTCGCCCTGCTTGTTAATTAAAATAGTGTAGGAGCCAATCTCCTTTGATCCAACTAATAGGATTAAAAAGGACATCACATTTTGTGTGGAGAAAGCATATAATAATGGGTTATAGATTAGGTGACACAAAAGTTTTCGATAGTTGAGGAAGGGTTAATCCCTGTATTTTACACTTTTGCCAAAAATACACAAAAATGTGTCAAATACACCAGGAAGACCTATAGTGGCTAGTACAAATTCAGTTTTTACTAACATCTCTATCTAGGTACAATCTTGAGACCCTTTGTTATGCAGGTCATGTTATATATTAAAGGGATATGAAACCAATTTTTTTTTCTTTCATGATTCAGATGTAAGGGTCTATTTATGTATGTGCGGAAAGACATAATCCGCTATAGCGGATCATGTCCGCAGCACATCGATAAATACCGGCAGCATACGCTGTCGGCATTTATCATTGCACCAGCAGTTCCAATTGCCCGCTAGCAGGGGATGTCAATCAACCCAATCATATTCGATCGGGCTGATTACTGTCCGCCACCTCAGAGATGAGTTATGGTCTTAGGAACTGAAGTGGAGAGGGTCGTAAGCAGCATCCGCTGCTTCATAACTAGACCCCAGAGTATTCAATTTTAAGCAACTTTCTAATGTACTCATATAATCAATTATTCTTTGTTCTCTTATTATCTTTATCTGAAAAGCAGGAATGTAGGCTTAGGAGCCAGACCATTTTTGGTTCAGCACTTGGGTAACTCTTGCTGGTTGGTGGCTAAATGTAGCCACCAATCAGCAAGCACTACCCAGGGTACAACACAAGTCAAGTATAAGACATGGGGATATGGGGGCCCCTGTTGCTAATCATTTTCTCTCTGCAGGTCATGCTATTTTTTCCAAAATGAAATTCCAAGTTATAGCCCATATCTTACCTCCATGGTGGTAAGGTAATAGGGAATTGTTAAAAAATAGCCAGTTAGGAACATATACACTATTTGATGAGAGTCAGGTTTCCCAAATGGTAGTGTTTAATAGTCTGGTTAGCTATAGTCCATTGTAGCCGGTAATATGTGACATGTATAATATAGTTGTGACGGATACCCCCGGGTCCAGCTTCCTCCCTGCCGACTGCAGCTATGTAGCTGGCAAGTGACCACAGCCTGTAGACACCCCTGATGCCTGACAGCACCAGTACTCAGAGTCCCACCCTGTGGCAGACTGCAGCTACCCGGACTAGGTAGCTCTTCCAGCGTGTCCTTTCTCTGCCTGGAACAGGCTGCTATGTAGCTCAGGATAGTGATTTTAGCTGGAGCTCACCCAAATAACTAGACACACTAGCATTCAGGTTACACAGGAACTGGTTTTATTGAAAACATACACTCCTTTTATACAGACAGTTCATCTTGATAAGACCCTGGACAATCCCACTATTTTCCCGCCATTCCCGCCCCTCCAGACAGCCCGGCACCTCCATAGGAGCCACAGTCTCACATAATCCCAATACTTAGGGGTCACGGTTTCAGGTGATCCCGATGGTCCCCAGATGCCACAGTCCAAAAATCAGCATGATTCGTTACTGGGGACTGGAGTTACAGTCCGTTGAAGTTATGGGGTTAGGGGTGTCCAAAACCCTCAGTTCTCAAAGGATCTCCCCTCCGGTAGTTACCCCACCTCTTGTCCTCCCTAGGGGCTACTAATCCCCAAACGAGCGGAGCTCTGGGGCACATGGTTGCTGGAGCGATGTGGGGTAAAGTTAGCGGGTTTCCTGCTGTCCTGTGGCCGACCGGGAGTTCCAGGAGCCTGGCCAGCCTAGGAGGGTTTTCCTGGTAATAAACCAACTCTTCTCTGAACACAAAACATGCCAACATAAAGCAAACAAACAGTCTCCGGAGTTGGTGGTTGCTCTGAGGAGCCCCAAACCACTGAGAAACAACAGGGGTGAGGTTGTAGGGGTGTGGGGGGTAGCCTTAGCCGTCTGATATGCGTGACATCTCCCCCCCTCCAGTTTGGCAGACCCGGCTAGACCCTTAACGGGTCGGCCTGGGGCTGTCTGACGGTGGCCCTTCACTTCTCGGTTGCTGAAAGAGGTTATCCCATCTCTCCTGAGCTTGGAGCACCCTGGGGGTTCCTGCTGGTGTTTATACCTTGCGCCCTGGGTGCAGGGATAGTCACAAAATGCAAAGTCCCAAACAAGTTTGCTAAGGCCGGCTCCCAAACAATTGCTGTTCCACAAGTTCCAGTGTCCTTAAGTTCCATGGCCAAACTGTCTCCCTCTGTGGCACTCTGTTGAGTACCGGCTGACCCACCCACAAACAAAGCCAGTACCGGTTTCCCGGATGCTGGGGAGGGAGGTCTGCTACCTCCGCTCCATGGGAAACTGTGCTGCCGCTGGGGAGAGAGACCGACTGTCTCCTCTCCCAGAAAGGGATTCGGCCGCTGGGGAGAGATATCGATACCCGTCTCTCCCTGCAAGGGTTTCTCTGTAAGTGGAGGGAGGATGACTACCTCCGCTCCCGGGGGATGGCTCTGCCGCTGGGGAGAGAGACCGACTGTCTCCTCTCCCAGCTTCTGGCTCTGCCGCTGGGGAGAGAGACCGACCGTCTCCTCTCCCAGGAAGGGGTTCTGTTTATGGGGAGGGAGGACAACTACCTCCGCTCCCAGGGGATGGCTCTGCCGCTGGGGAGAGAGACTGACTGTCTCCTCTCCCAGCTCCTGGCTCTGCCACTGGGGAGAGAGACCGACTGTCTCCACTCCCGGGAAGGGGTCCTGCTGCTGGGGAAAGTTATTGATATCCATCTCTACCTGCAAGGGGTTCTCTGTAAGGGGAGGGAGGACAATTACCTCTGCTCCCCCAGGTTTCCTGGAGCTGTTACAGATGCTGGGAAGAGGCCGGCAGCTCTCTGTCCTGTTGTCAGCACTTCTGCTGGGGTGACTCCCTTGTCCAAGTCTATAAGCTCAGAGCCAGACTGCTGATCAGGATCCAGCAGCCTTGGTTCCCTTTCTCTTTGCTGCCACTCCTCCACAGTCGAGCTCCATGAATCCCAGAGGGCTGCACCCCAGATCTGTATGTCCCTGGCGCGCTGCTTAGCGAGATCCAGCAGCCTCTTGTATTCCTTGACCAGTGCCTCTTCCTGGTCAATTATAAAATCCAGATCGTCCAGCAGCCAGGTCTCCTCCAAGAGATCCAGCAGTTCCTCTTGGAGCCCAGAGATATCCTCCAGACCCTGGTCTGTCTTGCTCCCAAACTGTGGGTCCTCTGTCCTTTTTGTAAACAACAATCCAGGGCCGCCGAAGCAAAAGCCCTCTGTGGGTGAGCCTTCCTCCAGCCATGGCTGCAGCTGCCTCTCAAACTAGGAGCTCACAGTGATTGGTTGTATCACGGACAATCTGTTTCCCTTGACGCTCCTACTATCTGTAGCTGAGGATTGGTCTCTGGAGTTCCGGTTACTTATCCCTATTGGTCTGTCTGGCGGGCGACTAAGGTTCCGTCCTGCTCAGTGAGGCATACGTTTATGCCACAATCCTTGTGAGTACCCTGACATTCAGTGTGTGCTATCTCCTGTACCTTTGATGCTGCACAACGATACTGTCCCATAAGGCGCCACTCTTTTCTCTGCTTCTACAGATTTATATTACCACTTCTCTCCAAGAGTGCTGCCGTCTACATTGGTTGCTGGATGATCCAGGAACTCTGCCTTCTTTGAGACTGTGTTTGAGCCGCGTCTCGGCTATCAGCTGTGCGCACCTCCATAGGATTTTTCCTTCACTTTCTTCACTGATCCGGTTTGCGAAGGGAGGGGTAGTGTTCCAACCAGGTCATGGGCAGAGTAAAGACATAGCATGGGTATGCCCCCTGGGCATGTTGTTGGCAGGTTAAGACATGGCATGGGTGAAAACTGAAAATTGGGGTGAAGAGAATCTGCTGGTGGGAAGGGGGCCAGATCTCCCAACTTGTGACAATCAAGCAGAACCATGATGGTTCAGAGGCCCGTATCTCTATCTCCATTTGCAGCTACAACAGCTACAACTCTTCTGTAAAGCTTTTACACAAGATTTTGAAAAGTGTCTGTGGGAACTTGTACCCCTTCTGCCAAAATAGCAAGTCTGGCTCCCAATTGGAATTCCAATTCATCCTAAAGGTGTTCAATGGGGTTACAGTTAGGGCTCTATGCAAACCCCTCAAGATCCTCCACACCAAAATCATCATCAAACCATGTCTTCATGGACCTTGCTTTGTGCCTAAGGGCACATTTAAGGTGCAAAAGGAAAGAGCCTTCCCCTAACTGTTGCCACAATGTTGGAAACAATATCTTTGTATCCTATAGCATTAAGATGACCCTTTACTGGAACAAAGGGGCCTGGCACAAATTAACACTGAGAAACAGCCCCAGAGTATTATCTTTACATCACTTCAGGTGACAATTAGCATTGCGCATGTTGATTTGAGGCTTGTGTATAGCTGCTTACCAATGCAGTTGACAGGGCAAATCTAGTAGGGCATATATTTCACAAATTGACTTCTGGCAAAGGTGGCATCCTATGACATTGTCACATTTGAAAGTCATTAAGCTCTTCAGTAGGACCTATTGTTTTTTTCTGTTTTTGTCTACAGAGACTTCAAGGATTTCTGCACCTAATGTCATAGTGTACCAATATATGATAGAAGTGTAATAAATAAGTTAAATTATGCTTACCTGATCATTTTCTTTTCTTTAGATGGAAAGAGTCCACAGCTGAATTCATTACTTTTGGGAATTTAGAACCTGGCCACCAGGAGGAGGCAAAGACACCCCAGCCAAAGGCTTAAATACTCCTCCCACTTCCCTTATCCCCCAGTCATTCTGCCAAGGAACAAGATACAGTAGAAGAAATATCAGGATGAAAAGGTATCAGGTAAGCATAATTTAAGTTTTTTCTTCATAAATGGAAAGAGTCCACAGCTGTATTCATTACTTTTGGGAAAACAATACCAAAGCTATAGAGGACACTGAATGCAAAAATGGGAGGGTAAACGAAGCAGCCCATTCTAAGGTCACCCAGCCTGAAAACCCCTACCCAACAAAATCCTGCTTCGTCCGAAGCCGAGAACAACCCGCAGATATTCCACAGTCTTGCTAGAGACCGCAGGAGCTAGTCTCGACTGAGTCAACAGTCTCCAAGAGACACCGTCACCCAGCAGTCAACAAACTACCGTATTCTTCCACAAAGAAGAAAAGGCACGGAGAAAACATGATTGTACCGATAAAGCGCGGCTAATCCCCCTTAAGAGACTCAAGGCGCTGCTCATTTTATCAACCTCAAAAGGCTGAGTAGACCTTGCCGGGGATTGAACTTGCAACCCTTGGTTTGCTACAGTGCAGAGTAGCCACAGTGTATTAGTATGCTGAGCTAGCTTCCAGCTAGCATAAGGAATTCCTGAAAAAAAAACTAAAAACGGCACAAACACAGAGCAAAAAATCCCGAGAAACCGGGTCAGGCTAACAACCAGTCTCAAAGAAACAAGGGGAGGCAACGCCCAGACCCCAGAAACAGAAACCATGGGACAAGGCCGGGAATCTGAAACAGAGAGGATCTTCCCCTAACACAGTGCAACCGCACTCTAAAAAGTAACTGAAGACGAAGGTCCACCAAGTCACAAAAAGGTAGCTCAGAATACCGAAATATTCAGAAACCTCATGCAGCAATCTCAGATAGGTCTGACGAATATCACCTGAATCAAAAGCACTGCACGATACAGTCATCTAAAAATGACTCTGAAACTTAAATACTTGCAGGGCAAGCAGAAAGCAGCTGAAGATAGGATCCTTCAGATTGCTAAGTATCCACTAACCAGCGGATAACGTTGCAGGCTATCTAAGAGCCACCAGTCCTTCCCACAAATCTTGAACATAGCGCTGCGGAATCTGTTGGCGCTCTACAAATAACCGATAATAATAACATGGAGATAGGAGAAACCTCAAGACGCTTACCGTACCTCGAATGCTCTGAGGACGAATTTAGCAGAGCAACAGATCTCAGATCCTGCTCCAACACTGGACAAGCTCAAGCGACAGACATGTCTGATAAACAGGGGGGGACAGAAAGACCCCAAACACAAGTCCCCAGGGAATGGAAAGAAAAAAGGGGGACTCACCCACCCCAACAGAGCTCGGGTGCAAACCTCCTCCAAAATAAGGCACTCCCAAGGAAACCCCCTGGGACCTGGAACAGAGAAAAGAGCAATAGGTCTGTAGGAAGGCCTGTCACAGCTCTCTTAGACAGTCTCTACATAGAACAGAGTCCACAGAGCAGCAGATGTTGCCCCTTACAGAAATAAGCCACCTGATCCAACCTCCTACACACAGGGCAGGACAAAGGCCCTCCAGAGAGAGGAAACCCCAGCTCATAAGGAAGACAAACTATCCCCTCAAAAGGGAAGGGCACAGATAAGAACAGCGTACATGTCCTCAAGACATGAAGCCATAGTATGATCAAAACACGGACAAAATGAAAAATCCTCCAGACACCACTGTTGACCCAACAGAGAAAAAACTCCCCATAGAGGAGCACACTCTGTCCGATGGAAAAGTCAGGCCTTAAAGTTTATAACCAGTACCCGAAGGTGGATGTGAACTATGGCCTTCCTGCTTGCAAGCTCAATGAGCTAGCCCCTATGTCGCAATATAGGGTCCCTTAAAAAAACTGGGTCATACCGAACCAGTCCACAGGATCAGAAGTCTCCAGACATCCAAGAAGAATCCAAGACAAGAACCCTGGACCAGGGACCCAGAATTGTCCTAGAACGAACGACACCGTCAGGGAACACAAGATACCCCGTCTTAAGCAATCAGACCTCACAGGGGATGAGAATGGGGAAACCCAGAGAACGGGTACAGGACTCACTCGTAATTCCCAGCCCAAAGGGAAGAGAACCCCCTTAGCCGGAGGTGAACACCCCCCCAGCAAGGTACTAAGCTGCGACAAAGTCACACAATTTCTCTAGAGCCCAAAGGCCCCAAGGGCAATACTAAGGGAAATGAGAATGATAACAGAGTCACCTGAAAGAGAGTAGAAAGAAAGGCTAGTCTCCATAATCCTTTCAGATTAACGTTCCAGGGGACCACACCCAAGGGAGAAGAATGCAAAGCATCCCGAACCCAGGCAGAAAAACATCCCCTAAGCTAAAAGCTTGGAAAAAGAGACAACACCTCCTATCGCCCCTGATATCGAGACAACTCCCGAAGGAAGACAGAGCCTCACGGCCTTCACTTCCTAAATAAGTGGCCAAAGCCACCAGAAAAACTGGATAAAGTACAGAAAGTCTCGACCCAAAAGAAGGGAACCTCTAAAAGGAAGAAATCCTAAAAGGACAATTCCAAAGAGACCATGAAAGGCAAAACCGTAAGAACGGTGGTATGAAGGACCTAAATCCTCCAAGCCTCCAACCCACAACGGAAAGGAACACTCTAGTTCCCGGAATAATCGGAAATGACTGAGCATGTCACTGCGGATCTCAACGGAGTCCTGGCCCACTAGATTGAAAGGTGAATGAGGACTGAACCAATCCCCCATGCCTCTAAGCAACCACAGACTCTCAAGTCCTCTCAGAATGCTAGTTGAAGCTTGTAAATAAAACAAGAATACAACACAAATCATATTGAGATCACTAGGCGCCCTCACTGGACCACCCGGACATAAAAAGGTGCCACGTGTCTGAACTAGGCCTCAAAGACAGAAGGAGTTGTACCCAGTCAGGACCAGCCTGAAACAAAGGGCCCCAGCAAGGCCACATAGAGTCTCCCCTGATGATGGAGGGATAAAGAACAGTCAGACAGACTTTTTTAAACAGTGTGATCACAAAATCACGAGTATCAATTCCAGAGAAGAAAGTTCCAGAAGGAAACATCACACCACAACATGAGCTTTAGACCAAATAAAAATCATCCACACCGGATGAAAATAAAAGATAAGGCAACCCGTAGGTTATCGCCCAGGAAGAACGGACAGACCCGCAGGACAAGCCCAACAGGGGTCCGAGACTTCCAAGCTCAGAACTGGAAAAGGATACACAAATAACAAAGACTATAAGAAGATTACTTCATCCCCTTATGTCTATGTATGCAAGCCAGTCGAAGAGTAAGACTGAGAATCCACAGATCCATTAAGAGTGGGATCCTCCAGCAACGCCAAAAACGTGCCTTAGTAAAACACGAAGGCGCGCCAGTCTATAACGAAAGGCGCAACATACCTCTGCCGGGACAAAAGAAAACCCTTTCCCTGATGGTTGACCCCCTGAGTTGCTCCCCCGGAAAACTGAACTGGTCCAGGCGATCCAACGCCTGATGAGCCCCGGTTAACGAAACACGGACAATATCGTAAGCACAGTTCCATGCGGCCACACTCCATAGAAAGGATAAGTAGCATTTGGGTTACCTGTATGCGTAGTAAGAGTTGGTGGTAGGGAACTCGACTCACAAGAAATAGAATCCCCAGAGACGAATGGATCAGTGGGCACCCCATTCCCCGATTCCAAGGAACAGAGCACTCTAAAACGGCATTCGGAACATAACTGATGGGCATGTATCACCCGGGCCAATTCATATTCTTCACAAAAAGTAGAGTCTGAATCAGAGACATCCGTCTACAATAAATAAGAATCCTCCATAACTGGGATATTGTCCTTACACCCCCAATGGCTGGGGCTCGCAACACCTCCAGGGGACCAGACACCACCTGCCCTGGATTTCTAAGTTGACACACGGTCAGGAATGGGGAAATAGAGAGCCAAAATGTGTCCACGCCCGGTCACAAGGTAAACCGTGCAGTCCATGCAAAAGCGCGCCCGACCGTAAAGGCCGCATCACTAGACATAGGCCGTTATGTTCCAAAATAGCCATGAGCAGAAGAAACACTACACAGTAGCAGACAGAATCCCATAACAAACATGATTATAAACCCCCCTGTTCCATAATCCCCCTCAGGAGATATTAGCCCTTGATTCCTAGATACAAAATGGAGCCTCACTGAGACCCTATGTTAAAGTTATCCCCGAAAGGTTGTAACCCCCCTCGGATAAACAGTTGAAATTACAATACATCCATGATGAAAGTAAAATGAAATGATCTTACCAGAATCTACGCCATGGAACAGAAACACGGCCCTTCAAGTGTGACACATAGTAGCATCGCTTCTGCCATTGACTTGAGACAAAAAAGCAGGCAGAGAAACTCGTCAACGCTGATTGCTTGTGGAGCTGTTAATATGAGTCGGGATGGTTTCGCAGAAAGACTCTCCCTGCATCTCCGGACTCTAACTTTCACCCATGCTCTCACTGAGAGGCTGACAGGACTAGTTAAAACTCCAGTCCCATGTCCCAAGAGTACTATCCTCCATAAGAAACTATCAAAAAACGTCTGACACTTCTCTGCCAACCTCCTGGGACGAAAGGCAAAGAATGACTGTGGGATGAGGGAAGTGGGAGGAGTATTTAAGCCTTTGGCTGGGGTGTCTTTGCCTCCTCCTGTTGGCCAGTTTCTGAATCCCCAAAAGTAATGAATGCAGCTGTGGACTCTAGCATTTCTACATTTCTACCATACATATGAAAAAGCACTATTTAAATGTAAAAATATTCTTACATAAAAAACAAATTAATTTAAAGCTGTTTGATGGACAATAACAAAAACTGTATGTGTAGACTTTGGCTGATAAGAGCAATTCCTACAGCTTTATTCATTGACAGTAACACCATATAAGCATAAAAAGAAAGCCCATTTTCAGCAGAAACATCCATTTATAAATTATTATTTTTTTTTTTTATTGAGAACAATACATTATATGCTTTTACAAAATATTGAGCAAGCGTGTCAGATATTTACATCATATCTGATTTTATGGTGTATATATAGAAAGTCCAGTCCTCATTTTTAATCCCTCAGACATTAAAGGTCGCTCTTGGACCTAAAGTTTTATAACATATCGAAGCTAGGGATTGTTTAAAGAACACAAATATATTCATAGCATCTCTATAGTTCAGGATACATAAAAATATGACTTAAATTATAATAATGTAGAGATGCAAATTACCAGAAATGGTTTTAACACAATTATTTCCAGCAAGACCTTGGTTAAAGCATTCAAGTAAAACATGTAAGTTAAACACCAATTTAAATCTCATGCTTGTGGCAATTTTCTGGATCATACAAAAATACTGTTAAATGATCATTAAAGTGCATGCATGGCTAACAGCTAGCAGTTTATGTGTTGTAAGTAGTAGAAATGAACATATTTGTTCAATGGTATTTATAGAAAATTATGTTTCAGTGGGTTTTCATTGATGACTTGTAAGTTAAGTTTTCATCTGAAATGTGGTCTATTTTGCTAGCAGACAGCTTTGTATCATATAGTTAGTATGGCATTTTGATTATTTTAAGGTATGTGTTTCCTCTCGCTCCCTGCTGCAGCTGCCAGCCACAAGGGAGGCAATAAGATATGCCTGAAATATGTGTGCCATTAGAGTATGTAGTATTTTGGTAATATAGCTGTGAATGGGGTCTTATAAGCGATGTCTACTGTTAGACTGGATTGCATTGTGCATTTAACTGTTTCTGCCGTGTGTGTCTATGCTATTCAGTTAATATGCCTAAAAATATGTAACAAATGTGATGCAAACATTTTTTAACATGACCTAGAACCCAGGGTAAAATAAAAAAAAACATAACTAAACATCAATTAACTTCATAATATTGCAACCTGAACTTTTGAACAAAAGATCTGGTACATAGAGCTTTATAATTATGCTATCCGCCATCTAAGAATGTCCGCTGAGCAAACATGTTCCCATTTCCATCGTAGGTGTTGATTAGAATATGCTGAGCAGCTCCCAACTTTACGCCTACAACTTCAGCATTTATAGCAACAGGGAGCGTTTTAGCAGCGCTCAGAATTCCCTTCATGTTGTGTGTCAAGTCGAAGGTCTCAACGATTTGCTCCGGGGTTGAATTATCTCCCGGATCAGTCATTGCAAGCAAGGAACTTGTTATCCCAAAGTCCTCAGCAACCCAGGGGTCCCCCCCCCACCCGAGCCCCTGCAGCGGCAGAGCCTAAACCTGGGTCCGACCTGGTTTGAGCTGTGTTCCTATCATGCTGTTATATCTCGAAGGAATAAAGAGAGGTAGTCCCTGATCTCTGCTGCTATGATCTGTGAGACTTGAGCTCAGGTTCTGCCCTGGTTGTTCATCCGGCTTGGTACTAAGCGCCATCTTAGAAAATGTGGCGGCATGGGTCTCCCTCTTAATATCTCGCTCTTTGGTAAGAGAGTTGACCTGAGGGGCATGCCACGGCATGCTATCAACTGCATTGTGCCTGTCCCTTGGGGTAGTCGGCCAAAATGATATTGGAGTGCGGCTTTCTGGTTGAATAGATTTGTTGTCGCTTAGTATAATCATTAGGCCGCCCTCTTCGGTGTCCAAAGTTGATGCAGGCCCCTCAGCTATGGAGTGTTACGACATGTTAGCTGTGTTTGCTATGTTTTTTGCTCTTTCTATTAGTAGTTGTAGGTCCCGATCTGATGGTGCTTTGTCTATCATGACTTGAAATAAGGCTTCCAGTTTTGTCAGATAAGAATCTGGGGCGTTAAGGTAATCATCAATCTGCATTGGTAATGGTTTGTGCTTGTAATAGCTCTTACTGTTCATCTGCGCCACTTAGGATATTAAGTCCGGTCAATAAGGTTGGTAACTATTTAAGGGCCAAGGTATTATGATGTTTAGGTTGACCGAATCTGGCAAATTACCTCAGGGGTTTCCTGAGGGGGGAACGCTACCTGTGTGGTAGCTGCAACTGTCCGTTTTCGTCTCAGGGGGTCATCAATACAGCCAATGAGTATTAAGATTGCTTGCTGGTCTGAGAAAGTACAATGCCACTTGTACTAATAAGAAATGGCTGTAAAATTGTAGTAATAACCAGCGGATTATGTACTTTTCTCCCGGAGCTTAGAAAAGTGCGACTGCACATGGCGGCTGCTTGGACACCCCCCCC